>NC_092266.1:3392705-3410750 GCF_036320965.1 Panulirus ornatus
ACACCATTTCCTCGCTGGGTTCGCTTCGCACAGGTCATCATCATCTTGATGCCGAGTTTGGATCTTCACCACTACTCTCTCTTGCACGGGTTCGATATCCAGACGTGATCTCTTCCTGGAAAGCCTTGGCATTCTGGAGGCACCGCTTTCCTCCCTGGGCCAGGCCCTCACTGCCGGACAACCAGGCAATTCTGGTGTAGGCGTACTCCTGTGGCGGCCGTTTCGTCCTCTAAGTCTGCGATCTGCCTTGATGCCCCACCGTCCCAGTTTTTCTCCCGACGTTCAGGACGGCAGCTTTCTCGTACCCGAAGCCTTCGCAGAATTCACAGTATCGCAAATATAGCTCAGTTCGGCTTATACAATCTTTAACAGCCCCGGTTTGCTGGATGTGAGCCTCGAAAAATTCAAGGAAGGATTCCTTGCCAGGGTACCGATGGGCAGCGCGGACGTGAGTCATTTCTGCGATCTGGTGAGATGAGTGATTTACTTGACGAAGTAAACTTTCATAGACCAGCACTTGCAAAATTATAGTGAAGCCACACAAAAATATAGTCGACTCTTGTTTCCTCATTGATATGATATCCTAGATGATACATTAACATAGTGAAGTTGAAGCACTATTGTAGTGAAGATGAAACATCAGTATAGTGAAGATGACAGGTTACGGTAGAGGGTGTATAATGGGCAGAATTGCCTCTAGTGGAGAGTGTATTGTAGATTGTAGTGGAAATATAATGGTGTGTGTGTGTGTGTGTGTGTGTGTGTGTGTGTGTGTGTGTTTGTGGGTGTGTGTTTGTGTGTGTGTGTGTGTGTGTGTGTGTGTGTGTGTGTGTGTGTGTGTGTGTGTGTGATACAAAGACTATATAAGAAAGACAGGAAAGCAGGAGTACTCTCGCGTGAGCAATGGCTGCTTAAGTATGCGCGTTGTCAACAGCTGGTGGTACTAATTACCCTTGTGCTGTCTGGCTGTCGGTTTGTTCACGAAAACTTTACAGCGAGTTTTCAGTTTGAAAAAAGAAAAAAGAAAATAATCCAAAACTTGTTTTTCATGTTTTTCCCAAGGATAAAGTCTTGTACGCACGACTTGAGACAACTATGAGCAATAACATATATAGGTAACATTAAACACAATGTTAGGGACCAAATCAACTGGACGGTTTCATCAACAATCATGCCATATCAACCAGGACATATTTCATTCTTTAACATTAAAGCAACATATTTACATACATAAAATTTAATGATACTCTCTCACCCCAACTCTCATTTGCCCTTTTTTTCACCTCTTGCACCTTTCTCTTGACCTCCTGTCTCTTTCTTTTATACATCTCCCACTCAATTGCATTTTTTCCCTGCAAAAAATCGTCCAAATGCCTCTCTCTTCTCTTTCACTAATACTCTTACTTCTTCATCACACCACTCACTACCCTTTCTAATCAACCCACCTCCCACTCTTCTCATGCCACAAGCATCTTTTGCGCAATCCATCACTGATTCCCTAAATACATCCCATTCCTCCCCCACTCCCCTTACTTCCATTGTTCTCACCTTTTTCCATTCCGTACTCAGTCTCTCCTGGTACTTCCCCACACAGGTCTCCTTCTCAAGCTCACTTACTCTCACCACCCTCTTCACCCCAACATTCACTCTTCTTTTCTGAAAACCCATACAAATCTTCACCTTAGCCTCCACAAGATAATGATCAGACATCCCTCCAGTTGCACCTCTCAGCACATTAACATCCAAAAGTCTCTCTTTCGCACGCCTGTCAATTAACACGTAATCCAATAACGCTCTCTGGCCATCTCTCCTACTTACATAAGTATACTTATGTATATCTCGCTTTTTAAACCAGGTATTCCCAATCATCAGTCCTTTTTCAGCACATAAATCTACAAGCTCTTCACCATTTCCATTTACAACACTGAACACCCGATGTATACCAATTATTCCCTCAACTGCCACATTACTCACCTTTGCATTCAAATCACCCATCACTATAACCCGGTCTCGTGCATCAAAACCACTAACACACTCATTCAGCTGCTCCCAAAACACTTGCCTCTCTTGATCTTTCTTCTCATGCCCAGGTGCATATGCACCAATAATCACCCACCTCTCTCCATCAACTTTCAGTTTTACCCATATTAATCGAGAATTTACTTTTTTACACTCTATCACATACTCCCACAACTCCTGTTTCAGGAGTATTGCTACTCCTTCCCTTGCTCTTGTCCTCTCACTAACCCCAGACATTCCCAACCACTCTTCCCCTTTACCCTTGAGCTTCGTTTCACTCAGAGCCAAAACATCCAGGTTCCTTTCCTCAAACATACTACCTATCTCTCCTTTTTTCACATCTTGGTTACATCCACACACATTTAGGCACCCCACTCTGAGCCTTCGAGGAGGATGAGCACTCCCCGCGTGACTCCTTCTTCTGTTTCCCATTTTAGAAAGTTAATACAAGGAGGGGAGGATTTCTGGCCCCCCGCTCCCGTCCCCTCTAGTCGCTTTCTACGACACGCGAGGAATACGTGGGAAGTATTCTTTCACCACTATCCCCAGGGATAATATACATATATATATACATATACACATACACACACATACACATACATACGCACATATACACACACACACACACATACATATATATACATATGAAAAATGTAAGAAACAATTTAGAAAACTGAAACTTCTAGCTTGAAATGAATGAAAAAAATGAATGTCACATAATGGTTCAACCTCTGGCTATTATCAAAATTAATATACATAATATATTTAAGAATATGAGGGAGAATAAAAAGATGTTCTGGAAGGAGGTAAATAAAGTGCGTAAGACAAGGGAGCAAATGGGAACTTCAGTGAAGGGCGCAAATGGGGAGGTGATAACAAGTAGTGGTGATGTGAGAAGGAGATGGAGTGAGTATTTTGAAGGTTTCTTGAATGTGTTTGATGATAGAGTGGCAGATATAGGGTATTTTGGTCGAGGTGGTGTGCAAAGTGAGAGGGTTAGGGAAAATGATTTGGTAAACAGAGAAGAGGTAGTGAAAGCTTTGCGGAAGATGAAAGCCGGCAAGGCAGCAGGTTTGGATGGTATTGCAGTGGAATTTATTAAAAAAGGGGGTGACTGTATTGTTGACTGGTTGGTAAGGTTATTTAATGTATGTATGATTCATGGTGAGGTGCCTGAGGATTGGCGGAATGCGTGCATAGTAATATTGTACAAAGGCAAAGGGAATAAGAGTAAGTGCTTAAATTACAGAGGTATAAGTTTGTTGAGTATTCCTGGTAAATTATATGGGAGGGTATTGATTGAGAGGGTGAAGGCATGTACAGAGCATCAGATTGGGGAAGAGCATTGTGGTTTCAGAAGTGGTAGAGGATGTTTGGATCAGGTGTTTGCTTTGAAGAATGTATGTGAGAAATACTTAGAAAAGCAAATGGATTTGTATGTAGCATTTATGGATCTGGAGAAGGCATATGATAGAGTTGATAGAGATGCTCTGTGGAAGGTATTAAGAATATATGGTGTGGGAGGAAAGTTGTTAGAAGCAGTGAAAAGTTTTTATCGAGGATGTAAGGCATGTGTACGTGTAGGAAGAGAGGAAAGTGATTGGTTCTCAGTGAATGTAGGTTTGCGGCAGGGGTGTGTGATGTCTCCATGGTTGTTTAATTTGTTTATGGATGGGGTTGTTAGGGAGGTAAATGCAAGAGTTTTGGAAAGAGGGGCAAGTATGAAGTCTGTTGGGGATGAGAGAGCTTGGGAAGTGAGTCAGTTGTTGTTCGCTGATGATACAGCGCTGGTGGCTGATTCATGTGAGAAACTGCAGAAGCTGGTGACTGAGTTTGGTAAAGTGTGTGGAAGAAGAAAGTTAAGAGTAAATGTGAATAAGAGCAAGGTTATTAGGTACAGTAGGGTTGAAGGTCAAGTCAATTGGGAGGTGAGTTTAAATGGAGAAAAACTGGAGGAAGTGAAGTGTTTTAGATATCTGGGAGTGGATCTGTCAGCGGATGGAACCATGGAAGCGGAAGTGGATCATAGGGTGGGGGAGGGGGCGAAAATTCTGGGGGCCTTGAAGAATGTGTGGAAGTCGAGAACATTATCTCGGAAAGCAAAAATGGGTATGTTTGAAGGAATAGTGGTTCCAACAATGTTGTATGGTTGCGAGGCGTGGGCTATGGATAGAGTTGTGCGCAGGAGGATGGATATGCTGGAAATGAGATGTTTGAGGACAATGTGTGGTGTGAGGTGGTTTGATCGAGTGAGTAACGTAAGGGTAAGAGAGATGTGTGGAAATAAAAAGAGCGTGGTTGAGAGAGCAGAAGAGGGTGTTTTGAAGTGGTTTGGGCACATGGAGAGGATGAGTGAGGAAAGATTGTCCAAGAGGATATATGTGTCGGAGGTGGAGGGAACAAGGAGAAGAGGGAGACCAAATTGGAGGTGGAAAGATGGAGTGAAAAAGATTTTGTGTGATCGGGGCCTGAACATGCAGGAGGGTGAAAGGAGGGCAAGGAATAGAGTGAATTGGAGCGATGTGGTATACCGGGGTTGACGTGCTGTCAGTGGATTGAATCAAGGCATGTGAAGCGTCTGGGGTAAACCATGGAAAGCTGTGTAGGTATGTATATTTGCGTGTGTGGACGTATGTATATACATGTGTATGGGGGGGGTTGGGCCATTTCTTTCGTCTGTTTCCTTGCGCTACCTCGCCAACGCGGGAGACAGCGACAAAGTATAATAAATAAAATAAATAATTTACATACATATCATGTAATTGGTCCTCGTAAGCCTAATGATCCTGATGAAGTGATTATGCAGATAAGAGATGATGGGAAATACTCTAACAATAATGAGCTTGAAAACAAGGTTAATTAGCATAAGTGACTCGTCAATAAGTAAGCTCAAGAATATTTTTTTCTTTAATTACAAAACTGTAGGTATTGGGGAAATATGGCATGTACTTCTTGATATCTAAAAGATTCGCCTTTGTCTTTGTTGAGTTTGTAGAAAAATATGGTTGTTTGTTATCTACTTGTCTTAGATTTATCCCATCCTACGTTTATATTTATGAATGTCTTACCAATTCCATCACAGCAATACCCCTTACTTCTCTTTGTCCTGTGGAAATGTGTGTAAAATGTGATGTGTGGGAGTAGTTTTCCTCCTCTTGCATATCACACATAGATAACATCTTTTTCTGCTCATGATCATATATCTGATTAATCTCATGTGAGTTCTAAGTACCGAATCACAGACACCATGATCTCTCACCGTCATGTTCACTACAGAGAGAGATACCATTATCTCTCACCATCATGTTCACTACAGAGAGAGACACCATTATCTCTCACCGTCAATTCACTACAAAGGGAAATACCATTATTTCTCACCGTCATGTTCACTACAGAGAGAGACACCATTTTCTCTCACCATCATGTTCACTACAGAGGGAGACACCATTATCTCTCACAATCATGTTCACTACAGAGGGAGACACCATTATCTCTCACCATCATGTTCACTACAGAGGAAGACACCATTATCTCTCACCATCATGTTCACTACAGAGGAAGACACCATTATCTCTCACCATCATGTTCACTACAGAGGAAGACACCATTATCTCTCACCATCATTAAGTTCTGGCCTGCAAGTAACAGAGAACTGCTACTCAGGACCACCTGGCCATTGTTTGTTTGTGCCAACATTTCCATCTATCGATCGCCAATATACCCAGTCTGTCCCATCTATCGATCACTATAATCAATCTGTCCCATCTATTTATTTTCATTATACACTGTCTGTCCCCATATATCGATCTTCACTATAACCTGTCTGTCCCCATCTATCGATCTTCACTATACCCTGTCTGTCCCATCTATCGATCTTCACTATACCCTGTCTGTCCTATCTATCGATCTTCACTATACCCAGCCTGTCCCATCTATGGATCTTCTCTATACCCTGTCTGTCCCGTCAATCGATCTTCACTATACCCTGTCTGTCC
The DNA here is from genome assembly GCF_036320965.1 of Panulirus ornatus. Taxonomy (NCBI): domain Eukaryota; kingdom Metazoa; phylum Arthropoda; class Malacostraca; order Decapoda; family Palinuridae; genus Panulirus; species Panulirus ornatus. Next base: position 3,398,720 of record NC_092266.1, read on the forward strand.
CATCAATCAATTCATTATAATGTGTGTCCCATCTACAGATCTTCACTATACCCTCTGTCCCATCTGTAGATCATCACTATACCCAGCCTGTCCCATCTATGGATCCTCACTATACCCTATCTGTCCCATCAATCAATTCATTATAATGTGTGTCCTGCCTACACATCTTCACTATACCATCTGTCCCATCTATGGATCTTCACTATACCCAGCCTCTCCCATCTATCAATCTTCACTATACCCTGTCTGTCCCATCAATCAATTCATTATAATGTGTGTCCCATCTACACATCTTCACTATACCCTGTCTGTCCCATCTATGGATCTTCACTGTACCCAGCCTGTCCCATCTATGGATCTTCAATATGCCCTGTCTGTCCCATCAATCAATTCATTATAATGTGTGTCCAGTCTACACATCTTCACTATACCCTCTGTCCCATCTATGGGTCTTCACTATACCCAGCACGCAGCCTGTCCCATCTATGGATCTTCACTATACCCTGTCTGTCCCATCATTCAGTTCATTATAATGTGTGTCCCATCTACACATCTTCACTATACCATCTGTCCAATCTATGGATCTTCACTATACCCGTTCTGTCCCATCTATGGATATTCACTACACCCTGTCTGTCCCATCTATCAATCTTCAATGTACCCAGTCTGTCCCATCTATCAATCTTCAATGTACCCAGTCTGTCCCATCTATAGATATTAACTATACCCTGTATGTCCCATCTGTCGATCTTCACTATACCCAGTCTGTCCCATTAATGGATATTCACTATACCCTCTCTGTCCTATCTATCTATCTTCACTATATCCAGTCTGTCCCATCCACCTGTACCCTTGGTCACCATGTAACAACCATTAACCCACCTACAATATTTCAGATGGTCTCTACATTTAAAATCGCCGAAGTCGACTATGCTTTTGTTTATATGTGGGATATTAGAGCATGGGGGTACCTTACTATATTTTCCATATCAATATACTCACTATATTTGTGGACGTACAAGGATAACCGAGATTACTTGGTAAAGTGCACAACGTAATCATAGTATCTTCAACATGGAAGTTTTTGCAAAAAGCTCAGTTGTGGAGGTGGTCGAGCAGCAGCAGGTGCTCTGGGTCGCCCTCCTTGACCAGGCCTACCTGCCTTTCCACGATGAGGATGATTTGCTGGACCGTCCACCACACGAGACCCGACTCCCACATATAGATGAGTTGGGCTGCGATGATGACGACATACATGTCATCGTGCCCACCAACGAGCAGTTGCAAGGGGTTCTCAAAACCGTCCTGCAGCGGTATACCATCAGGGTCGTCAACGTTCCATACAAAATCTCAAGGTCGAACGTCTGGGAATTCTTCAAGCAGTTCGGCGACATCGTTCGCTTCGACATGCAGTCCCACACGACCTACGAGAACCACCGCGGGATTGCCGTCATCCAGTACTCCTGCTATGCCTCCTACAAGAAGGCACTTCTTGCCGACGTGACACCACTCTCCGTCAACGGTCGCTGTGCAAAAGTGAAACCTCACCGTCCCACTGATGCTGACCAAGTGACCTCGCCCACTCAAGTGGCACTGCAGCCCACACTCCCTACCAGACCCACCATCCATGAGGAAATGCAGCCCACCCCACTTGTCAGGCCCACCTTCAGGGAGACATGGCAGGTCTCAAGACCTGTCAGGCCCACCATTCAAGACCGACTTGGTCCCCCAACACACGTCAGGCCCACCATTCAAGACCGACTTGGTCCCCCAACACATGTCAGGCCCAGCGTTCTAGACCGACTGGGACCAATAACACATGACATGTCCTACGTTACAGACCGACTGCACTCCGCACCACGAACGGGCGTTAAAAGGCGTGTCGAGATGACACACGCTCCCTGTGCCAAAAGATTCAGTTGGTGAGGAACCGGAGTTCTTTCTTCCTGCTGGTGCTGCAGGAGAACACGGCCCTAGAGTGGACACTGGAGGTGTGTTTGTGTTTGTGTTTGGGTTATCAATGAGGAACCAACACCAAGACAACTTTAGTTTCGCATTGCCAAGGATTACGTTAATCTGGCGGAAGTCTGGCTTTCTCCCGGTAGTGGATGACACATAATATCTACGTAGGGACGTTGAAAAACAAAGAAAGAAAAAAATGGAAACATTATTCCGCCCCCCCCCCCCAAAAAAAAAATACCTAAATTCACGGGGATAATTTCCTTCGTCTTCAAGGAAAAACTGAAACTCTTCCGACGCTACCGTGCCTTCCATAAAGCAACCCTCAAAGAAATCACTTTCTACACAATGCGCAAGGATTCGGTTAGCCAATCTTCATATGACTGGGGCTATTGTTCCCTCTGATTGATTCATTTTTCAAGATTAAGGAAAGTTATAATAAAAATATTGTATTGAGTTTCTCCGTTGGCGTCAGGGTAAACACCCATCCCCCCCGAAGCTTGGTTACCTTTCCGTGGTGGGGGGGACTTCATGGATTGGGCAGTAGCAACCATCGTTGGTTGCTTCTGTTCAATCCATGAACGAAAAACCAAGCATCTTAAATATATATATAAATATAAATTCACTTGGTGTCAAAACTGACGCGAAAGCGGTTGTCTCAATTTCGTCAGAAATGTTTGCATTCAAATCACACATCACTATAACCCGGTCTCGTGCATAAAAACCATTAACACACTCATTCAGCTGCTCCCAAAACACTTGCCCCTCATGATCTTTCTTCTCATGCCCAGGTGCATATGCACCAATAATCACCCATCTCTCTCCATCCACTTTCAGTTTTACCCATATCAATCTAGGGTTTACTTTCTTACACTCTATCACATACCCCCACAACTCCTTTTTCAGGAGTAGTGCTACTCCTTCCCTTGCTCTTGTCCTCTCACTAACCCCTGACTTTACCCCCAAGATATTTCCAAACCTCTCTTCCCCTTTACCCTTGAGCTTCGTTTCACTTAGAGCCAAAACATGGTTCCTTTCCGCAAACATACTACTTATCTCTCCTTTTTTCTCATCTTGGTTACATCCACACACATTTAGACACCCCAATCTGAGCCTTTGGGGAGGATGAGCACTCCCCGCGTGACTCCTTCTTCTGTTTCCCCTTTTAAAAAGTTAAAATACAAGGAGGGGAGAGTTTCTAGCCCCCCGCTCCCGTCCCATTCAATCGCCTTCTACGACACGTGAGGAATGCGTGGGAAGTATTCTTTCTCCCCTATCCCAAGGGATGAATATGATATATATGGCAATATAGTCATATAATGTGATCATATATATAGATCATATGATATATATGGCAATATAGTCAAAGCAACAATAAACACCATGAAATTTTATTCACTATGGCAATATAGCCACTGTGACAAAATATTCATTTTTGGATTTTAAAAGACATATACCGTTCAAGACAAAATAGTCTCAATGACAAAAGAGCGACCAAGACAGGATTTATCACTATAATATAGTCACCTTGACAGTATAGCCAAAATAACTATATGCGAACCATATAAATGTATCTCCCATAACAATATAGCTCCCATGAATATATAGTCGGAAAGACAAAATTATTATAGTAAGAAAAATCGCTATTACATGAGTTCCCATAACCATACACCCATCATGATAATATGATCACCAAGTTGAGATAAACACCATTACATTATCATAAAGACATTGACAATACAATTGACAGGAGGATACGATATCTATATAGTTATACTCACAATACTAAATAATACACCATAAATATATTGCTATCATGATCTTATAATGACAATAAAAATGAAGCTAACAACAAAACATATCCCCTACGACATAATTCAATATAGCAATATTTTCACCAAGTTGATGTAGCAAACATGATACTTTAGATATGATGGCATTATATTTGAAATAATGAGATAGCTACCATGCCAATATAGTCACCAAAACTGTAACTACCAAGAGAATATAGTCACATTGACAATGTAGCTATCTTGATAATATATTGTCATGACAAAATATCCACAATAGCAGTTTAGCAACAAAGACAGTACATCACCATGCAAGTATCCTAATATGTTAGTGTAGCTATCATGGCAATATACCACCAGAAAGAGAAATAACCATCACACCAATATAGCTACCATGACAATATACCTACCTTGACAATATAGCCAACATGAAAAGACAGTCACCTTCTTTTAATATAACAAAAATGGCAAATAGCCACAAAGACAATATATTCACATAACAATATAGCCACCAGTTCAATATAGTTGCCATAATGATATAATCCTAACGGTAATATAGCCACCAGGACCATACAATCAAGATGACAACACAACCACCAGGACAAAATAGACAACATGACCATACAACAAATTAAATGACAATTTACACATCATGGCAACAGAGTCACTATGAAAATATGGTGACAAATGCAATATAATCGTCAAGACAAAATGATACCCACAATGAAAATGTAGTCACCTTCCCACTATGAGTTCCATTGCAATATAGCCACCATGATAATACATTCACCATGACAGTACTGAAACCATAACGATATATTATCATGAACTATGATAATCCTGGCAATATAACTACTATGAAATTATAGTCATAATGACAATATAGCCAAAATGACGATATTGTTACCTTAGTAATATAGTTATCATGATAATGTATAGCTTTTGACAAAATATGCATGATTAAATAAATGACAATATATCAACTATAAAAAAGATTACTGTGCCAATATTGCCTGATGATATTATGTACATCATAGTAATGTAACCAAAATAATATGAGTGGTGATACTATATACATCATAGTAATGCACCCAAAATGTTATGATAGCCATAATGATGGTATTTTCATAATGATAATACTGCCACTATGAAAATATATTCAACATGACACTATAGCTACACTGACAAGAAAGCAATCCTCACAAAAGTGTTACAGAATGATCCCATATTGAAAATATAGCCACCCTGCCACTATGGCTTCCATTGCAATGTAGCCACCCTGCCACTATGGCTTCCATTGCAATGTAGCCACCCTGCCACTATGGCTTCCATTGCAATGTAGCCACCCTGCCACTATGGCTTCCATTGCAATGTAGCCACCCTGCCACTATGGCTTCCATTGCAATGTAGCCACCCTGCCACTATGGCTTCCATTGCAATGTCGCCACCCTGCCACTATGGCTTCCATTGCAATGTCGCCACCCTGCCACTATGGCTTCCATTGCAATGTAGCCACCCTGCCACTATGGCTTCCATTGCAATGTCGCCACCCTGCCACTATGGCTTCCATTGCAATGTAGCCACCCTGCCACTATGGCTTCCATTGCAATGTAGCCACCCTGCCACTATGGCTTCCATTGCAATGTCGCCACCCTGCCACTATGGCTTCCATTGCAATGTCGCCACCCTGCCACTATGGCTTCCATTGCAATGTAGCCACCCTGCCACTATGGCTTCCATTGCAATGTCGCCACCCTGCCACTATGGCTTCCATTGCAATGTAGCCACCATAATGATCATTCACCATGACAGTATTGAAACCATAACATTATAGCAAAACATGACAATGTAGTCATCTGGTAATTTATTCAAAATGAAAATCTCGTTTCTATAACGATATATCCTTAAGAGCAAAATTAAAACCATTAAAAAGGCCACTATGAAAATACATTCACCATGTCACCGTAACCATCATGATAAAATAGTTACCATGAGAAAATACTCACAATGACAACATGTTGTGAGCTTAATTAGTATAGTTATCATGATAATGTGTCGCTTATGACAAAATATGTATGATTAAAAAAATGACAATATAGCAACTATAAAAAGATCACCTTGCCAATATACCAAGCTGACGATATATATATATATATATATATATATATATATATATATATATATATATATATATATTTTTTTTTTTTTTTTTTTTTTTTTTACTTTGTCGCTGTCTCCCGCGTTTGCGAGGTAGCGCGAGGAAACAGACGAAAGAAATGGCCCAACCCCCATACACACGTACATACACACGTCCACACACGCAAATATACATACCTACACAGCTTTCCATGGTTTACCCCAGACGCTTCACATGCCTTGATTCAATCCACTGACAGCACGTCAACCCCTGTATACCACATCGCTCCAATTCACTCTATTCCTTGCCCTCCTTTCACCCTCCTGCATGTTCAGGCCCCGATCACACAAAATCTTTTTCACTCCATCTTTCCACCTCCAATTTGGTCTCCCTCTTCTCCTCGTTCCCTCCACCTCCGACACATATATCCTCTTGGTCAATCTTTCCTCACTCATTCTCTCCATGTGCCCAAACCATTTCAAAACACCCTCTTCTGCTCTCTCAACCACGCTCTTTTTATTTCCACACATCTCTCTTACCCTTACGTTACTTACTCGATCAAACCACCTCACACCACACATTGTCCTCAAACATCTCATTTCCAGCACATCCATCCTCCTGCGCACAACTCTATCCATAGCCCACGCCTCGCAACCATACAACATTGTTGGAACCACTATTCCTTCAAACATACCCATTTTTGCTTTCCGAGATAATGTTCTCGACTTCCACACATTTTTCAAGGCTCCCAAAATTTTCGCCCCCTCCCCCACCCTATGATCCACTTCCGCTTCCATGGTTCCATCCGCTGACAGATCCACTCCCAGATATCTAAAACACTTCACTTCCTCCAGTTTTTCTCCATTCAAACTCACCTCCCAATTGACTTGACCCTCAACCCTACTGTACCTAATAACCTTGCTCTTATTCACATTTACTCTTAACTTTCTTCTTCCACACACTTTACCAAACTCAGTCACCAGCTTCTGCAGTTTCTCACATGAATCAGCCACCAGCGCTGTATCATCAGCGAACAACAACTGACTCACTTCCCAAGCTCTCTCATCCCCAACAGACTTCATACTTGCCCCTCTTTCCAGGACTCTTGCATTTACCTCCCTAACAACCCCATCCATAAACAAATTAAACAACCATGGAGACATCACACACCCCTGCCGCAAACCTACATTCACTGAGAACCAATCACTTTCCTCTCTTCCTACACGTACACATGCCTTACATCCTCGATAAAAACTTTTCACTGCTTCTAACAACTTGCCTCCCACACCATATATTCTTAATACCTTCCACAGAGCATCTCTATCAACTCTATCATATGCCTTCTCCAGATCCATAAATGCTACATGCAAATCCATTTGCTTTTCTAAGTATTTCTCACATACATTCTTCAAAGCAAACACCTGATCCACACATCCTCTACCACTTCTGAAACCGCACTGCTCTTCCCCAATCTGATGCTCTGTACATGCCTTCACCCTCTCAATCAATACCCTCCCATATAGTTTACCAGGAATACTCAACAAACTTATACCTCTGTAATTTGAGCACTCACTCTTATCCCCTTTGCCTTTGTACAATGGCACTATGCACGCATTCCGCCAATCCTCAGGCACCTCACCATGAGTCATACATACATTAAATAACCTTACCAACCAGTCAACAATACAGTCACCCCCTTTTTTAATAAATTCCACTGCAATACCATCCAAACCTGCTGCCTTGCCGGCTTTCATCTTCCGCAAAGCTTTTACTACCTCTTCTCTGTTTACCAAATCATTTTCCCTAACCCTCTCACTTTGCACACCACCTCGACCAAAACACCCTATATCTGCCACTCTGTCATCAGACACATTCAACAAACCTTCAAAATACTCATTCCATCTCCTTCTCACATCACCACTACTTGTTATCACCTCCCCATTTACGCCCTTCACTGAAGTTCCCATTTGCTCCCTTGTCTTACGCACCCTATTTACCTCCTTCCAGAACATCTTTTTATTCTCCCTAAAATTTACTGATAGTCTCTCACCCCAACTCTCATTTGCCCTTTTTTTCACCTCTTGCACCTTTCTCTTGACCTCCTGTCTCTTTCTTTTATACTTCTCCCACTCAATTGCATTTTTTCCCTGCAAAAATCGTCCAAATGCCTCTCTCTTCTCTTTCACTAATACTCTTACTTCTTCATCCCACCACTCACTACCCTTTCTAATCAACCCACCTCCCACTCTTCTCATGCCACAAGCATCTTTTGCGCAATCCATCACTGATTCCCTAAATACATCCCATTCCTCCCCCACTCCCCTTACTTCCATTGTTCTCACCTTTTTCCATTCTGTACACAGTCTCTCCTGGTACTTCCCCACACAGGTCTCCTTCCCAAGCTCACTTACTCTCACCACCTTCTTCACCCCAACATTCACTCCTCTTTTCTGAAAACCCATACTAATCTTCACCTTAGCCTCCACAAGATAATGATCAGACATCCCTCCAGTTGCACCTCTCAGCACATTAACATCCAAAAGTCTCTCTTTCGCACGCCTGTCAATTAACACGTAATCCAATAACGCTCTCTGGCCATCTCTCCTGCTTACATAAGTATACTTATGTATATCTCGCTTTTTAAACCAGGTATTCCCAATCATCAGTCCTTTTTCAGCACATAAATCTACAAGCTCTTCACCATTTCCATTTACAACACTGAACACCCCATGCATACCAATTATTCCCTCAACTGCCACATTACTCACCTTTGCATTCAAATCACCCATCACTATAACCCGGTCTCGTGCATCAAAACCGCTAACACACTCATTCAGCTGCTCCCAAAACACTTGCCTCTCATGATCTTTCTTCTCATGCCCAGGTGCATATGCACCAATAATCACCCACCTCTCTCCATCAACTTTCAATTTTACCCATATTAATCGAGAATTTACTTTCTTACATTCTATCACATACTCCCACAACTCCTGTTTCAGGAGTATTGCTACTCCTTCCCTTGCTCTTGTCCTCTCACTAACCCCTGACTTCACTCCCCAGACATTTCCAAACCACTCTTCCCCTTTACCCTTGAGCTTCGTTTCACTCAGAGCCAAAACATCCAGGTTCCTTTCCTCAAACATACTACCTATCTCTCCTTTTTTCACATCTTGGTTACATCCACACACATTTAGGCACCCCACTCTGAGCCTTCGAGGAGGATGATCACTCCCCGCGTGACTCCTTCTTCTGTTTCCCATTTTAGAAAGTTAATACAAGGAGGGGAGGATTTCCGGCCCCCCGCTCCCGTCCCCTCTAGTCGCTTTCTACGACACGCGAGGAATACGTGGGAAGTATTCTTTCACCCCTATCCCCAGGGATAATATACATATATATATACATACACACACACACACACACACATACACACACATATGCACATACACACACACACACACACACATACATATATATACATATGAAAAATGTAAGAAACAATTTAGAAAACAAACTTTTAGCTTAAAATGAATGAAAAAAATGAATGTCACATAATGGTTCAACCTCTGGCTATGGAAAAGGAAATGTACAATTTATTCACATATATATATATATATATATATATATATATATATATATATATATATATATATATATATATATATATATATATATATATATATATATATATATATATATATATATATATATATATATATATATGTTTATCATCGAGGATGTAAGGCATGTGTACGTGTAGGATGACAGGAAAGTGATTGGTTCTCATTGAATGTAGGTTTGTGGCAGGGGTGTGTGATGTCTTCATGGTTGTTTAATTTGTTTATGGATGGGATTGTTAGGGAGGTGAATGCAAGAGTTTTGGAAAGAGGGGCAAGTGTGCAGTCTGTTGTGGATGAGAGAGCTTGGGAAGTGAGTCAGTTGTTGTTCGCTGATGGTACTGCGCTGGTGGCTGATTTCATGTGAGAAACCGCAGAAGCTGGTGACTGAGTTTGGTAAAATGTGTGAAAGAAGAAAGTTGAGAGTAAATGTAAATAAGAGCAAGGTTATTAGGCACAAGGGTTGAGGGTCAAGTCAATTGGGAGGTAAGTTTGAATGGAAAAAAACTTGAGGAAATGAAATGTTTTAGATATCTGGAAGTGGATTTGGCAGCAGATGGAACCATGGAAGCGGAAGTGAATGATACGGTGGGGGAGGGGGCGAAAGTTCTGGGAACCTTGAAGAATGTTTGGAAGTCGAGAACATTATCTCAGAAAGCAAAAATGGGTATGTTTGAAGGAATAGTGGTTCCAACAATGTTGTATGGTTGCGAGGCGTGGGCTATGAATAGAGTTGTGCGGAGGAGGGTGGATGTGCTGGAAATGAGATGTTTGAGGACAATATGTGGTGTGAGGTGGTTTGATCGAGTAAGTAATGTAAGGGTAAGATAGATGTATGGAAATAAAAAGAGCGTGGTTGAGAGAGCAGAAGAGGGTGTTTTGAAATGGTTTGGTCTCATGGAGAGAATGAGTGAGGAAAGATTGACCAAGAGGATATATGTGATCGAGGTGGAGGGAACGAGGAGAAGTGGGAGACCAAATTGGAGGTGGAAAGATGGAGTGAAAAAGATTTTGAGTGATCGGGGCCTGAACATGCAGGAGGGTGAAAGGCATGCAAGGAATAGAGTGAATTGGAACGATATATAGTATACCGGGGTCGACGTGCTGTCAATGAATTGAACCAGTGCATGTGAAGCGTCTGGGGTAAACCATGGAAAGTTGTGTGGGGCTGGATGTGGAAAGGGAGCTGTGGTTTCGGTGCATTATTACATGACAGCTAGAGACTGAGTGTGAACGAATGGGGCCTTTGTTATCTTTTCCTAGCGCTACCTCGCACACATAAAGAGGGAGGGGGTTGTTATTCCATGTGTGGCGAGGTGGCGATAGGAGTAAATAAAGGCAGACTATGAATTATGTACGTATGTATATATGTATATGTCTGTGTGTGTATATATATGTATAAATTGAGATGTATAGGTATGTATATTTGCGCGTGTGGACATGTATGTATATACATGTGTATGTGGGTGGGTTGGTCCATTCTTTCGTCTGTTTCCTTGCGCTACCTTGCTGACGCGGGAGACAGCGACAAAGTAAAATGAATAAATAAATAAATATATATATATATATATATATATATATATATATATATATATATATATATATATATATATATATATATATATATATATATATGTTTTCACAGCAATGTAAGCAAAATGAGAAGATAATGACGTTATATTCATTATGACCGTACTACCACTATGAAAATATGCTTCTCTTGACACTATAGCTACACTGACAATTAAGCCATCTTCACAAAAGAGTAACATTCAAAATTCAGAAAAGGACAATACAACCACATTATAGTACATCCACCATGACTATAATGTTACGTTATAAATCAAGTACCATAACATTAGAGTCATCTTGATAATAAACTTTTAATGACTGTAAATTATATGAAAATATAGCCTCCATATCAACATATTTGCCATGACAAGTTAGCCAAAATGATAATAGAATCAAGATGACATTATATTCACCATAGAAATAAGCCACCATGATCATATAACTTATATGACAATATAGTCAACGCAATAATAAAGAGACATTTGAATTATATTCACTACGGCATTATAGCCTCCAGGACAATATAGTCTCCATGACAAACATTTGAATTATATTCACTACGGCATTATAGCCTCCAGGACAATATAGTCTCCATGACAAAATAGCGATCAATACACGATTGATCATTACAATAGAGTCAACTTGACAGTATAGCCAATAGAACAAAGCAACAACCATGAAAATGTAGCTGCCATAACAATATGGCTACCTTAAAAATGTAGTCAACATGACAAAACAATCACAATGAAATATAATCGCCGTTACAATATAGTTACCATAATCACTGACCAATCATGACAATATAATCAGCAGGATGACATAGTGTCTTAACAACTAAACTGTTGTTGTGGATATGTTCCATGGGATTTGTTTATATTAGTAGCTACATTGTCAAGGTTATTAGTTTTTCATGGTAACTACATTGTCATGGTGACGATATTGGCATGGTGGATGTATTG
>NC_092266.1:3410850-3465664 GCF_036320965.1 Panulirus ornatus
GTGTTTCACTAAATTACTTTTCTGAGAAAAAGTTTTTTGACATTCTGAACATTGGTACGGCATCTCGCCCGTGTGAACTTTCAGGTGTCTCACTAAATCACTTTTCTGAGAAAAAGGTGATATGGCTTCTCGCCCGTTTCAACTCTTATTAGTTTTGACTAAATTACTTTTCTGAGAAAAAGTTTTTTGACATTCTGAACATTGGTATGGCTTCTCGCCCGTGTGAACTCTCAGGTGTGTCACTAACCTACTTTTAAAAGAAAAACTTTTTTGACATTCTGAACATTGGTATAGGTTCTCACCAGTATGGATTCTCAAGTGTTTCTTTAAATCACATTTTTTAGAAAAATACTTTTGACGCTCTGAACACTGATATTGCTTTTGTCCAATGTGAACTTTCATCTGCAACACTAAGTTGTTCTTACGGGAGAAGGTACTCTGGCATTCTTTACACTGATATGTCTTCTCAAAAGTATGTAATTTCATGTGCCTATGAAGATAGACATGTTTCGTAAAGCTTTTCTGACACTCAGGACATTTGAAGGGATTTTCTTGTGTTTATGACCTTCTGTCTCCTGTTGTCAAAACTGTTTGAGGAGGTTTCGCTGCACGGAGAATATGTCCCTGGTTGTCCGAACCTCCATGCTGCAGTCTTCTGTATCACCATAACACGTTTATAACACAGTGTAGCTCACCCTGTCAGTCCACAACTGCCGTCCGTGACACCATGAGATGCTTTCCGAGTGAACGCCAGAGAGAGACTGACCTTGGCTAGAGTGTGGGATATAAAGCCAACTCACTCTCCACCCTACGTTGCCTCCAGTCCATTTCTCTCGTGCTTTTTTCTATCTTTTTACCATCCATCATCCAACATCTCTCGACCGTTAGGCTTGAACAATTTCTACCCCAGCTTCCCCACCCCATTCAGGAAAATTACTTCCTGAGGAGCGGAGGCTTGGTGTGGACCTGTTCTCACCTAACGGGGTTGAGACCCTAACATTCTTACCACTCCCGCCGAGCCTCCTGGGTTACCCTGTGATAGTGCAGGGTCCTCCCTGGAGTGGGGTTGTGGTCCCTCACCTACGTTTCCTCGGCATTAGGACATTGATGCCATCATGCCTCCTGACATTCGTTTTAAATTGATTGAAACCGATAGTCCCCCCCCCCCCCTTTACACGTTTGAATTACGAACGATTGTGTTTAAGACCACTGAGGTCCGTCCCAGTAGGGTTATTCAATCCCTACTAATAAATATCTATATAAAATATTCAGATTGGGGTGCCTAAATGTGTGTGGATGTAACCAAGATGTGAAAAAAGGAGAGATAGGTAGTATGTTTGAGGAAAGGAACCTGGATGTTTTGGCTCTGAGTGAAACGAAGCTCAAGGGTAAAGGGGAAGAGTGGTTTGGGAATGTCTGGGGAGTAAAGTCAGGGGTTAGTGAGAGGACAAGAGCAAGGGAAGGAGTAGCAATACTCCTGAAACAGGAGTTGTGGGAGTACGTGATAGAATGTAAGAAAGTAAATTCTCGATTAATATGGGTAAAACTGAAAGTTGATGGAGAGAGATGGGTGATTATTGGTGCATATGCACCTGGGCATGAGAAGAAAGATCATGAGAAGCAAGTGTTTTGGGAGCAGCTGAATGAGTGTGTTAGTGGTTTTGATGCACGAGATCGGGTTATAGTGATGGGTGATTTGAATGCAAAGGTGAGTAATGTGGCAGTTGAGGGAATAATTGGTATACATGGGGTGTTCAGTGTTGTAAATGGAAATGGTGAAGAGCTTGTAGATTTATGTGCTGAAAAAGGACTGATGATTGGGAATACCTGGTTTAAAAAGCGAAATATACATAAGTATACCTATGTAAGTAGGAGAGATGGCCAGAGAGCGTTATTGGATTACGTGTTAATTGACAGGCGCGCGAAAGAGAGACTTTTGGATGTTAATGTGCTGAGAGGTGCAACTGGTGGGATGTCTGATCATTATCTTGTGGAGGCTAAGTTGAAGATTTGTATGGGTTTTCAGAAAAAAAGAGTGAATGTTGGGGTGAAGAGGGTGGTGAGAGTAAGTGAGCTTGGGAAGGAGACTTGTGTGAGGAAGTACCAAGAGAGACTGAGTACAGAATGGAAAAAGGTGAGAACAATGGAAGTAAGGGGAGTGGGGGAGGAATGGGATGTATTTAGGGAATCAGTGATGGATTGCGCAAAAGATGCTTGTGGCATGAGAAGAGTGGGAGGTGGGTTGATTAGAAAGGGTAGTGAGTGGTGGGATGAAGAAGTAAGAGTATTAGTGAAAGAGAAGAGAGAGGCATTTGGACGATTTTTGCAGGGAAAAATGCAGTTGAGTGGGAGACGTATAAAAGAAAGAGACAGGAGATCAAGAGAAAGGTGCAAGAGGTGAAAAAAAAGGGCAAATGAGAGTTGGGGTGAGAGAGTATCATTAAATTTTAGGGAGAATAAAAAGATGTTCTGGAAGGAGGTAAATAAAGTGCGTATGACAAGGGAGCAAATGGGAACTTCAGCGAAGGGCGCAAATGGGGAGGTGATAACAAGTAGTGGTGATGTGAGAAGGAGATGGAGTGAGTATTTTGAAGGTTTGTTGAATGTGTTTGATGATAGAGTGGCAGATATAGGGTGTTTTGGTCGAGGTGGTGTGCAAAGTGAGAGGGTTAGGGAAAGTGATTTGGTAAACAGAGAAGAGGTAGTAAAAGCTTTGCGGAAGATGAAAGCCGGCAAGGCAGCAGGTTTGGATGGTATTGCAGTGGAATTTATTAAAAAAGGGGGTGACTGTATTGTTGACTGGTTGGTAAGGTTATCTAATGTATGTATGACTCACGGTGAGGTGCCTGAGGATTGGCGGAATGCGTGCATAGTGCCATTGTACAAAGGTAAAGGGGATAAGGGTGAGTGCTCAAATTACAGAGGTATAAGTTTGTTGAGTATTCCTGGTAAATTAAATGGGAGGGTATTGATTGAGAGGGTGAAAGCATGTACAGAGCATCAGATTGGAGAAGAGCAGTGTGGTTTCAGAAGTGGCAGAGGATGTGTGGATCAGGTGTTTGCTTTGAAGAATGTATGTGAGAAATACTTGGAAAAGCAAATGGATTTGTATGTAGCATTTATGGATCTGGAGAAGGCATATGATAGAGTTGATCGAGATGCTCTGTGTAAGGTATTAAGAATATATGGGGTGGGAGGCAAGTTGTTAGAAGCAGTGAAAAGTTTTTATCGAGGTTGTAAGGCATGTGTACGTGTAGGACGAGAGGAAAGTGATTGGTTCTCAGTGAATGTAGGTTTGCGGCAGGGGTGTGTGATGTCTCCATGGTTGTTTAATTTGTTTATGGATGGGGTTGTTAGGGAGGTGAATGCAAGAGTTTTGAAAGAGGGGCAAGTATGAAGTCTGTTGGGGATGAGAGAGCTTGGGAAGTGAGTCAGTTGTTGTTCGCTGATGATACAGCGCTGGTGGCTGATTCATATGAGAAACTGCAGAAGCTGGTGACTGAGTTTGGTAAAGTGTGTGAAAGAAGAAAGTTAAGAGTAAATGTGAATAAGAGCAAGGTTATTAGGTACAGTAGGGTTGAGGGTCAAGTCAATTGGGAGGTGAGTTTGAATGGAGAAAAACTGGAGGAAGTGAAGTGTTTTAGATATCTGGGAGTGGATCTGGCAGCGGATGGAACCACGGAAGCGGAAGTGGATCATAAGGTGGGGGAGGGGGCGAAAATTCTGGGAGCCTTGAAGAATGTGTGGAAGTCGAGAACATTATCTCGGAAAGCAAAAATGAGTATGTTTGAAGGAATAGTGGTTCCAACAATGTTGTATGGTTGCGAGGCGTGGGCTATGGATAGAGTTGTGCGCAGGAGGATGGATGTGCTGGAAATGAGATGTTTGAGGACAATGTGTGGTGTGAGGTGGTTTGATCGAGTATGTAACGTAAGGGTAAGAGAGATGTGTGGAAATAAAAAGAGCGTGGTTGAGAGAGCAGAAGAGGGTGTTTTGAAATGGTTTGGGCACATGGAGAGAATGAGTGAGGAAAGATTGACCAAGAGGATATATGTGTCGGAGGTGGAGGGAACGAGGAGAAGAGGGAGACCAAATTGCAGGTGGAAAGATGGAGTGAAAAAGATTTTGTGTGATCGGGGCCTGAACATGCAGGAGGGTGAAAGGAGGGCAAGGAATAGAGTGAATTGGAGCGATGTGGTATACCGGGGTTGACATGCTGTCAGTGGATTGAATCGGGGCATGTGAAGCGTCTGGGGTAAACCATGGAAAGCTGTGTAGGTATGTATATTTTGCGTGTGTGGACGTATGTATATACATGTGTATCGGGGTGGGTTGGGCCATTTCTTTCGTCTGTTTCCTTGCGCTACCTCGCAAACGCGTGAGACAGCGACAAAGCAAAAAAAAAAAAAAATGAAATATTCTTAAGCAAGGATAGCGATCCAGATGAGATCCTATCCAAGCTTACGACCACCCCCTTCAAGCTAGATGTATCGATAGTGCTAATAATATTGATGCATCTATCTTGTCCCTTAACCCCATATAGATAACTGAACACTTCAAGATCACTTAAAATACAATGCTCTAACTCGACCGAGACAGATCGCCTACTCTCCCGGGGAATCTTGTTTCCCATGATCTCAGTGCCTGCCAAATACCACAAACCCGACCAGTACCTCGATATACAAGGTTTTAAATGTCTACAATACGGACACGAGACTAAGAGCTGCAAAGCTCAGCGCCAGACATGCAGTCAATGTGCGGAAATTGATCACGGTTTTCGTGAGTGTAAGGCTCAGGCAGCAACCTGTGTTAATTGTAAAGGTCAACACGTTGCTGTATCTGGGCAATGCCCACGAAAGTATGAGCAACTCCGCTCGGCGCGACAATCTCTCAAAACCTCCAGCTCGTCCCCTTCCCCTTCTGCTGCTGCACCTCCGTCTGCCACCCAAGCTTCTCCTATCCCAACCACAAACTCCTCCGACCTCCTCACTCTACAAGGAAGGATGCATGCGTGCTACCTCAAAGCACTGTTCTTGAGCAAGGAAGACAAGTCTGAATTTGTCAGGATTTTCGACTTGCTGCCAGCACACATCAACCTGCCCAATGTACTTACTCCACCCGAACTCCTCACCTCCCCCGCCAACAGCCATCCTTCCCAGGCTCCTGTCACACGTCTCCCTGACCCCTAACGCAAATATGTCCCAGGATACTTCCAGTAACACTTCAAACTCTCCCCCAGCAACACAACCTGTCACCCTCCAGATACCTCTCCCGCACCCCCTAACACAACTCCATCTACCACCCCTCAACTCTACACCAACAACCCATCCATTTCTCCACTTACCAGTTCCTCTTCCACACTCACCATCACAACTTCCGCTCCCCCCCCCCCCACCGTCCCTCTCGAACCTCCACTTCCCAATCCCTCCCCTCCACCTCCCCTCCCCTCGCACCTCCCAGAGCAGCCACAGAACCTGACCTGCCGACTCACCAGACAACCTACCTGCTTACAACGTTGACATTCGACTCGTCCACAATGACTCTCCCCCTCCCTAACCCCTCCCAGGAAGTTGCCGACCCAAGACCAGACAAACCTCCACCGAAGTTCACATGAAGACCCTCAACGGAATGCCAATGGCAGTCATCGACCACAGAATTAAAAGAACGATAAACTTCCCAAAATCGTAAAATGCTTAAAATCTTGCAGTTTAATGTACTCATCTTCCACAATGGCCGTCATCAGGTTGCCACTCTCCTCGAAGAGAAAAGACCCGATGTTTTAATAATCAACAGCACATGTATCACTAGTGGGTGTAGAATTAGACACTACGGATATACATCCCGACAGTCTTCAGACGGTAGACACGAGGGAGTCGCCATTCTTACACGCAATACTGTCGAACACGAATGATAACCACTTCGTGGCGTCTCGAACACTTTCTAGCAGTAAACACAATACATGGCTTCATTATCTTCTGCACTACATACTCTCGACCCAACACTAACATTCCACTCCACGATCTTTGGACAGTATTCAATCACACTCATATCCCAGTCTACCTTGTAGCTGACCTCAACGCCCAACACAGAACCTTCCACCACAACAGAAACAATTCTCACGGTGATGACCTATTCGCTTTATGCTCCTTCAAACGTCTCAACTTCCTAGGACCTTTCTTCATATCATCTTCACTGGCCCAGGAGGGAAG
Source organism: Panulirus ornatus (assembly GCF_036320965.1). Lineage (NCBI taxonomy): Eukaryota > Metazoa > Arthropoda > Malacostraca > Decapoda > Palinuridae > Panulirus > Panulirus ornatus. The sequence continues at coordinate 3,417,060 of NC_092266.1, forward strand.
GGCAGACCCGACCTTGTCTTCTGCAACAGAGCCAGTAATTATCTTCATTACTTTTTGTCTCCAGGACCACTGTGTGTTTCCGACCACATCCTTCTTTTTCCTCACCTCTCATCTAACCCGATCCCCGTCCCACCACCCTCACACTACCACTACAAAAAAAGCAGACTAGCGCAACTTCAAAGACACTTTTTCTAATTGCACTTACACCACAAACTATGAAAATCACCAATAACACTGATAGACACAGAAATAGAACATTTACACGAAATAATCACACAGGCAGTTGACATTTCTATTCCCAAATCTTCATTTACTTCAAGGTACTCCTTCTTCCCTTCTCCCAAAGCAACAAGACTCCTCTCGTGCTACCGTCGACGCTTTGAGCAAAACAGACGTCGTTTGGGCCTAGTACGGTGGGACCTCACATCCCTACGAAACCACACACTCAACAGTCTTCTAGAAGACCACAATACACACTGGAAATCTCTTATCACCACAACAGAACAACACCGAATCAAATCTCCTCAAGAGTTTTGGAACAGAATACGAAAACTCAAAGGAATACCGAAAACAGACTTTAATGGGCTAAATAACAACACTACACCATAACCCACAAGACATTGCCAACATTTTTCAAAAACATCGGGAAGGTATCTTTCACTCTCACCCCCCTCACCCTCTGGCGTGCGAAAACACTCAAATTGTCACACAACACATACAAAACAGACCCAGTCACTTCTACCCAGAACAGATCATACTTTTCTAATCGCTTTCACACGACCACCTTCTCACAGCTTCCATAAGATCGAACGAGGTCAAATTCCTCCTCCTCAAATCACCCAAAGTAGCTCCAGGTAACTCAGGCATTGGTTACCAGCTACTTACACATCTCCCTAACAACACTATCAGAGCCATCACCTTCCTCTTCAACGCGGCACTAGCCTCTGGCTATTTTCCCGCGGCCTTCAAAACTGCAGCAACCACAATGATACCTAAACCCAACAGATCCAACAGAGACCCCATGAACTACAGACCCATCAGCCTACTTGAGTCCATTGGGAAGACATTTGAAAGAATCTTATACAACAGACTTAGACAACACCTTACAAACAACAACCTACTCTCACACAAACAGTTTGGCTTTCATCAACATCGGTCCACACAAGATGAACTCAACATCATTACGACCTACATAACAAACAACACGCGGACACACAAAATGACCGCATTCATCACAAAAGATGTTGAAAAATCCTTTGACACCGTGTGGCACGATGGATTGAGGTATAAACTAAGCACCCAATTCCAACTCCCACAACCCACCATTAAACTTCTTTCTAACTATCTTAGCAATAGAAAAACCCGAATCAAATACAGAAACATTTATACAAACTACTTCTTCCTCAATGCCGATGTAACTCAAGGCTCCGTGCTGGCACTCACTCTTTACACACTCTACTCAAATGATCTTCCCAATCCTATACACCTGGACTCCATCACTCTCTAATATGCAGTTGATGTCACACAGCTAATCAGAGCCAGAACCCTCACACACTTAATCCATAGAACCCACCAGGAAATTGACCACGTTTCGCTCTGGGAGTTACAATGGAGGATTAAAACAAATCCTGCAAAATGCAACCTATCCTACTTTAATGTACGTCAGAGATACAACATAACTAATGTGTTACTACACTCTCGTATACACCGACATTTACCCATTCCCATCTCAAACACCAACACTGCGCTGGGCCTAAACTATGATGTACACCTGAGAATGAGCCGACATATACAGTCTAGAGCGGCTATTGCGAGAGCGGAGCTCGCAAAATTGTATAGATTCAGAGAGGCGCAATTCAAAACCAAGTTGCACCTCTACAAAGCATTAATACGACCTCTTATCACATACGCCCCTTCAGTGTCCATCGGCCAGAGATACGATGCATCTCCTATATTCCTTAAAAGAAAAAAAAAAATACGAAAAAAAATAAGATAAAAAGTGTTAAAAGAATAAATATATACATATAGAATAAAACCTTGCCCTCCACTCACCATCTCCGCCCTTCTTAACCTATTTTTCCAATGCAAGCTGGGTTAAACCCTGGCTCTTTTCCTCCCTCTAAAATTCACTTCCTCTAACAATTCTTGTGTGACGTGATCGTTCACCAGCACATACTTGTGTGACGTGATCGTTCACCAGCACATACTTGTGTGACGTGATCGTTCACCAGCACATACTTGTGTGACGTGATCGTTCACCAGCACATACTTGTGTGACGTGATCGTTCACCAGCACATACTTGTGTGACGTGATTCTTCACCAGCACATACTTGTGTGACGTGATTCTTCACCAGCACATCACTTGTCTGACATGGTCGTTCACCGGCACACCACTTGTCTGACATGGTCGTTCACCAGCATATCACTTGTGTGACGCAATCATTCACCAGCACATCACTTGTGTGACGCAATCATTCACCAGAACATTACTTGTGTGACGCGATCGTTCACCAGAACATTACTTGTGTGACGCAATCTTTCACCAGTACATCACTTGTCTGACGCGATCGTTCACCAGCACAATACTCGTGTGACGCTTTCGTTCACCAGCACATCACTTGTATGACATGATCATTCACCAGCACATCACTTCTATGACGCGATCATTCACCAGCACACCACTTCTATGACGCGATCATTCACCAGCACATCACTTGTGTAATGCGATCGTTCACCAGCATATGATAATAGGTGATATTTAAGTTAATAGAGATAAAGGAGAGATATATTCTCAGATGATGTCTGCCACGACGGCAATATGTTCACTATAACAATATAGCCATGATCATATAAGTGATATGACAATACAGTCAACGCAACAATAAGGAAACTTTCAGATTATATTCATCATGGTAATATAAGCACCTGACAATTGATGCTGTGACAAAATAATTTCTTTCGGATCATAGCAAACATATAAGCTCCAGGACAATATAGTGTCCATGACAAAATAGCGACCAAGACAAGATTTCTCATCAAGATATAGTCACCTTGACAGTATAGCTGATAAAACAATGAAACAACAATAAGAATATACCTGCCATAACAATATAGCTACCATGAAAATGTAGACAACATGACAAAATTGTCACAATGAAATATAATCGCCATTATAATTTAGTTACCATAATCATGTATCAATCATGATAATATCATCAGGAGGCTGATATAAACACCATCACAGTATAAAAACCATGACAATATAGTGACATGATAATATGATATCCATACACTTGCACTCACATTACCAAATATGCCGCCATGAAAATATTGTTATCATGATCATATGATTAAAACAAAATGGTAGTTAATAACAAAATACATCCCCAACGACAAAATTAACCATAGCAATATAGCCAGCAAGTAAATATAGCAACAAAGATAATGTAGTTAGGATGGCATTATATTGAAAATAACAATACAGCCACCATGCCAATATCGTCACCATGACAATGTAGTTACCATGAAAACATAATAACCTTGACAATGTAGCTACTAATATGACACAATCCCATGGAACATATCCACAACAACAGTTTAGTTGTTAAGACACTATGTCATCCTGCTGATTATATTGTCATGATTGGTCAGTGATTATGGTAACTATATTGTAACGGCGATTATATTTCATTGTGATTGTTTTGTCATGTTGACTACATTTTTAAGGTAGCCATATTGTTATGGCAGCTACATTTTCATGGTTGTTGCTTTGTTCTATTGGCTATACTGTCAAGTTGACTCTATTGTAATGATAAGTCCTGTATTGATCGCTATTTTGTCATGGAGACTATATTGTCCTGGAGGCTATAATGCCGTAGTGAATATAATTCAAATGTCTCTTTATTATTGCGTTGACTATATTGTCATATAAGTTATATGATCATGGTGGCTTATTTCTATGGTGAATATAATGTCATCTTGATTCTATTATCATTTTGGCTAACTTGTCATGGCAAATATGTTGATATGGAGGCTATATTTTCATATAATTTACATAGTCATTAAAAGTTTATTATCAAGATGACTCTAATGTTATGGTACTTGATTTATAACGTAACATTATAGTCATGGTGGATGTACTATAATGTGGTTGTATTGTCCTTTTCTGAATTTTGAATGTTACTCTTTTGTGAAGATGGCTTGATTGTCAGTGTAGCTGTAGTGTCAAGAGAAGCATATTTTCATAGTGGTCGTACGGTCATAATGAATATAACGTCATTATCTTCTCATTTTGCTTACATTGCTGTGAAAACACACACACACACACACACACACACATATATATATATATATATATATATATATATATATATATATATATATATATATATATATATTATTTATTCATTTTACTTTGTCGCTGTCTCCCGCGTCAGCAAGGTAGCGCAAGGAAACAGACGAAAGAATGGACCAACCCACCCACATACACATGTATATACATACATGTCCACACGCGCAAATATACATACCTATACATCTCAATTTATACATATATATACACACACAGACATATACATATATACACACGTACATAATTCATACTGTCTGCCTTTATTTACTCCTATCGCCACCTCGCCACACATGGAATAACAACCCCCTCCCCCTTTATGTGTGCGAGGTAGCGCTAGGAAAAGATAACAAAGGCCCCATTCGTTCACACTCAGTCTCTAGCTGTCATGTAATAATGCACCGAAACCACAGCTCCCTTTCCACATCCAGCCCCACACAACTTTCCATGGTTTACCCCAGACGCTTCACATGCACTGGTTCAATTCATTGACAGCACGTCGACCCCGGTATACTATATCGTTCCAATTCACTCTATTCCTTGCATGCCTTTCACCCTCCTGCATGTTCAGGCCCCGATCACTCAAAATCTTTTTCACTCCATCTTTCCACCTCCAATTTGGTCTCCCACTTCTCCTCGTTCCCTCCACCTCGATCACATATATCCTCTTGGTCAATCTTTCCTCACTCATTCTCTCCATGAGACCAAACCATTTCAAAACACCCTCTTCTGCTCTCTCAACCACGCTCTTTTTATTTCCATACATCTATCTTACCCTTACATTACTTACTCGATCAAACCACCTCACACCACATATTGTCCTCAAACATCTCATTTCCAGCACATCCACCCTCCTCCGCACAACTCTATTCATAGCCCACGCCTCGCAACCATACAACATTGTTGGAACCACTATTCCTTCAAACATACCCATTTTTGCTTTCTGAGATAATGTTCTCGACTTCCAAACATTCTTCAAGGTTCCCAGAACTTTCGCCCCCTCCCCCACCGTATCATTCACTTCCGCTTCCATGGTTCCATCTGCTGCCAAATCCACTTCCAGATATCTAAAACATTTCATTTCCTCCAGTTTTTTTCCATTCAAACTTACCTCCCAATTGACTTGACCCTCAACCCTTGTGCCTAATAACCTTGCTCTTATTTACATTTACTCTCAACTTTCTTCTTTCACACATTTTACCAAACTCAGTCACCAGCTTCTGCGGTTTCTCACATGAAATCAGCCACCAGCGCAGTATCATCAGCGAACAACAACTGACTCACTTCCCAAGCTCTCTCATCCACAACAGACTGCACACTTGCCCCTCTTTCCAAAACTCTTGCATTCACCTCCCTAACAATCCCATCCATAAACAAATTAAACAACCATGAAGACATCACACACCCCTGCCACAAACCTACATTCAATGAGAACCAATCACTTTCCTGTCATCCTACACGTACACATGCCTTACATCCTCGATGATAAACATATATATATACATATATATATATATATATATATATATATATATATATATATATATATATATATATATATATATATATATATATATATATATATATCGTCAGCTTGGTATATTGGCAAGGTGATCTTTTTATAGTTGCTATATTGTCATTTTTTTAATCATACATATTTTGTCATAAGCGACACATTATCATGATAACTATACTAATTAAGCTCACAACATATTGTCATTGTGAGTATTTTCTCATGGTAACTATTTTATCATGATGGTTACGGTGACATGGTGAATGTATTTTCATAGTGGCCTTTTTAATGGTTTTAATTTTGCTCTTAAGGATATATCGTTACAGAAGCGAGATTTTCATTTTGAATAAATTATCAGATGACTACATTGTCATGTTTTGCTATAATGTTATGGCTTCAATACTGTCATGGTGTATGATCATTATGGTGGCTACATTGCAATGGAAGCCATAGTGGCAGGGTGGCGACATTGTAATGGAAGCCATAGTGGCAGGGTGGCTACATTGCAATGGAAGCCATAGTGGCAGGGTGGCTACATTGCAATGGAAGCCATAGTGGCAGGGTGGCTACATTGCAATGGAAGCCATAGTGGCAGGGTGGCTATATTTTCAATATGGGATCATTCTGTAACACTTTTGTGAGGATTGCTTTCTTGTCAGTGTAGCTATAGTGTCATGTCGAATATATTTTCATAGTGGCAGTATTGTCATTATGAAAATACCATCATTATGGCTATCATAACATTTTGGGTGCATTACTATGATGTATATAGTATCACCAATCATATTATTTTGGTTACATTACTATGATGTACATAATATCACCAGGCAATATTGGCACGTTAATCTTTTTTATAGTTGATATATTGTCATTTATTTAATCATGCATATTTTGTCAAAAGCTATACATTATCATGATAACTATATTATTAAGGTAACAATATTGTCATTTTGGCTATATTGTCATTATGACTATAATTTCATAGTAGTTATATTGCCAGGATTATCATAGTTCATGATAATATATCGTTATGGTTTTAGTACTGTCATGGTGAATGTATTATCATGGTGGCTATATTGCAATGGAACTCATAGTGGGAAGGTGACTACATTTTCATTGTGGGTATCATTTTGTCTTGACGATTATATTGCATTTGTCACCATATTTTCATAGTGACTCTGTTGCCATGATGTGTAAATTGTCATTTAATTTGTTGTATGATCATGTTGTATATTTTGTCCTGGTGGTTGTGTTGTCATCTTGATTGTATGGTCCTGGTGGCTATATTACCGTTAGGATTATATCATTATGGCAACTATATTGAACTGGTGGCTATATTGTTATGTGAATATATTGTCTTTGTGGCTATTTGTCATTTTTGTTATATTAAAAGAAGGTGACTGTCTTTTCATGTTGGCTATATTGTCAAGGTAGGTATATTGTCATGGTAGCTATATTGGTGTGATGGTTATTTCTCTTTCTGGTGGTATATTGCCATGATAGCTACACTAACATATTAGGATACTTGCATGGTGATGTACTGTCTTTGTTGCTAAACTGCTATTGTGGATATTTTGTCATGAGAATATATTATCAAGATAGCTACATTGTCAATGTGACTATATTTTCTTGGTAGTTACAGTTTTGGTGACTATATTGGCATGGTAGCTATCTTCTTATTTCAAATATAATGCCATCATATCTAAAGTATCATGTTTGCTACATCAACTTGGTGAAAATATTGCTATATTGAATTATGTCGTAGGGGATATGTTTTGTTGTTAGCTTCATTTTTATTGTCATTATAAGATCATGATAGCAATATATTTATGGTGGGTTATTTAGTATTGTGAGTATAACTATATAGATATCGTATCCTCCTGTCAATTGTATTGTCAATGTCTTTATGATAATGTAATGGTGTTTATCTCAACTTGGTGATCATATTATCATGATGGGTGTATGGTTATGGGAACTCATGTAATAGCGATTTTTCTTACTATAATAATTTTGTCTTTCCGACTATATATTCATGGGAGCTATATTGTTATGGGAGATACATTTATATGGTTCGCATATAGTTATTTTGGCTATACTGTCAAGGTGACTATATTATAGTGATAAATCCTGTCTTGGTCGCTCTTTTGTCATTGAGACTATTTTGTCCTAAACGGAATATGTCTTTTAAAATCCAAAAGTGAATATTTTGTCACAGTGGCTATATTGCCATTGTGAATAAAATTTCATGGTGTTTATTGTTGCTTTGACTATATTGCCATATATATCATATGATCTATGTATATGATCACATCATATGACTATATTGCCATATATATCATATCCATCCCTGGGGATAGGGGAGAAAGAATACTTCCCACACATTCCTCACGTGTCGTAGAAGGCGATTAAAGGGGACGGGAGCGGGGGGCTAGAAACCCTTTCCTCCTAGTATTTTAACTTTCTAAAAGGGGAAACAGAAGAAGGAGTGCTCATCCTCCTCAAAGGCTCAGATTGGGGTGTCTAAATGTGTGTGGATGTAACCAAGATGAGAAAGAAGGAGAGATAAGTAGTATGTTTGCGGAAAGGAACCTGGATGTTTTGGCTCTAAGTGAAACGAAGCTCAAGGGTAAAGGGGAAGAGTGGTTTGGGAATATCTTGGGAGTAAAGTCAGGGGTTAGTGAGAGGACAAGAGCAAGGGAAGGAGTAGCACTACTCCTGAAACAGGAGTTGTGGGAGTATGTGATAGAATGTAAGAAAGTAAACTCTAGATTGATATGGGTAAAACTGAAAGTTGATGGAGAGAGATGGGTGATTATTGGTGCATATGCACCTGGGCATGAGAAGAAAGATCATGAGAGGCAAGTGTTTTGGGAGCAGCTGAATGAGTGTGTTAATGGTTTTTATGCACGAGACCGGGTTATAGTGATGTGTGATTTGAATGCAAAGGTGAGTAATGTGGCAGTTGAGGGAATAATTGGTATACATGGGGTGTTCAGTGTTGTAAATGGAAATGGTGAAGAGCTTGTAGATTCATGTGCTGAAATAGGACTGTTGATTGGGAATACCTGGTTTAAAAAGAGAGATATACATAAATAAACGTATGTAAGTAGGAGAGATGGCCAGAGAGCGTTATTAGATTACGTGTTAATTGATAGGTGCGCGAAAGGGAGACTTTTGGATGTTAATGTGCTGAGAGGTGCAACTGGAGGGATGTCTGATCATTATCTTGTGGAGTCGAAGGTGAAGATTTGTAGAGGTTTTCAGAAAAGAAGAGAGAATGTTAGAGTGAAGAGAGTAGTGAGAGCAAGTGAGCTTGGGAAGGAGACTTGTGTGAGGAAGTACCAGGAGAGACTGAGTACATAATGGAAAAAGGTGAAAACAAAGGACGTAAGGGTAGTGGGAGAGGAAAGGGATGTATATAGGGAAGCAGTGATGGCTTGCGCAAAAGATGTTTGTGGCATGAGAAGAGTGGGAGGCTGGGCAGATTAGAAAGGGTAGTGAGTGGTGGGATGAAGAAGTAAGATTATTAGTGAAAGAGAAGAGGGAGGCGTTTGGACGATTTTTGCAGGGAAATAATGCAAATGAGTGGGAGATGTATAAAAGAAAGAGACAGGAGGTCAAGAGAAAGGTGCAAGAGGTGAAAAGAGGGCAAATGAGAGTTGGGGTGAGAGAGTATCATCAAATTTTAGGGAGAATAAAAAGATGTTTTTGAAGGAGGTAAAGAAAGTGCGCAAGACAAGGAAACAAATAGGAACTTCAGTGAAGGAGGCTAATGGGGAGGTGATAACAAGTAGTGGTGATGTGAGGAGATGGAGTGAGTATTTTGAATGTTTGTTGAATGTGTTTGATGATAGAGTGGCAGATATAGGGTGTTTTGGTCGAAGTGGTGTGCAAAGTGAGAGGGTAGTGTCATGTTATCTGTATTGTCACGGTAGTTGTATTGTCATCGTGGCTATATAGTCATGTTAGCTATATTGTCATTAAGATTACATTGTTATGGTAACTATATAGCCTTGGTGGCTGTATTGTTAGGTCACTTATTGCCATGATGGCAATTTGTCATTTTTGTTATATAACAAGGAGGCGATTGTCTTTTCATGTTGGCAATATTGTCAGAATAGCTATATTGTCGAGTAGTGGGTATATATATATTTCTTTTCTGTCGGTATATTGTCATGTTGGCAATGATAATATTTTCATTAAGATTACATTGTTATGGTAACTATATTGCCATGGTGGCTGTAATGTTAGGTCACTTATTGCCACGATGGCAATTTGTCGTTTTTGTTAGATAACAAGTAGGTGACTGTCTTTTCATGTTGGCAATATTGTCAGAACAGCTATATTGTCGAGTAGTGTGTATATATATTTCTTTTCTGGCCTTATTTTATCATGATGGCAATAATAACATTTTGGCGATATAGTGTCTTAGCAGCTAAACTCTTGTTGTGGATATTTTTCAATTCAAATATTTTATCATGGTAGCAACATAGTTAAGGTTACTATATTTTCATGGTAGCTACATTGTCATGGTGAAGACATTGGCATGGTGGCTGTATCGTTATTTTCAATATAATGCCGTCCTGGCTACATTATCTTGGTCGCTATATCAACTTGATGGCTATATTGCTATGGTTAATTTTGTCGTTCTGGATAAACTTTGTTATTAGCTACAATATTGTTGTCATTATATGATCATGATAATAATATTTTCATGGCGGCATGTTTGGTATTGTAAGTGTAAGTGAATGGATATCATATCATCATGTCACTTATATTGTCATGGTTTTTACACTGTGATATTGTTTATGTCAACCTGCTGATTATATAATCATGATTGGTGTATGATTATGGTAACTATATTGTAATGCCGTTTTATTTCATTGTGATAATTTTGTCATGGTGACTACAATTACATGACAGCTATAAAGTTATGACTATATTATAATGATAAATCCTGTCTGAGTCACTGTTTTTTCACAGACTATATTGTCCTGGAGTCTATATGTTTTCTATGATCCGAAAGCGACTATTATTTACATTATCTATATTGTCAGGTGGTTATATTGCCTTTGTGAATATAAGTTGAATGTTTCTATATTTTTCCTTTGACTATATTGTCATATCAGTTATATGATCATGGTAGCTTTATTGTCATAGTGAATACATTGTCGTCGTGACTGTATTATCATAATGGCTAAATTGTCATAGCAAATATATTGACATGGGGGCTAATATTTTCATGATATCTATAAAGTCTGTAAATTACTCTCAACGCGTTTCTAATGTCCTGGCGATTGATTTATATCGTGACTTTATTGTCAAGATGGCTGTATTGTCATGGTGGCTATATTGTCGTTTGCTGTATTTTCAATTTTACGCTTTTGTGAAGATAGCTTTACTGTCAGTGTAGCTATAGTGTCATGGAGAATATATATACATAGTGGCAGTATTGTCATTATGAACATATTGTCATTTTGGCTATCTTCTTATTTTCGTTACAGTACTATCGTGTATATATCGCCACCTTGGCTATATTAGCAATGTGATATTTTTTATAGGTGCTATATTGTCATTTTTTAATCATGCATATTTTGTCATAAGTGATACATTATCATGATAAATATAATATTCCGGTGACTATATATTGGCCTTGTGACTATATTGTTATTATGACTATAATCTCATGTTGGATATCTTGCCAAGATAACTACATTGTATTATCTACTCATAAATCTCTAATTTCTAATACCCAAAATTTTTAGAGTAGATAGGGTAGAAACTGATGGAAGCCATTTCTAACATTCTTGCATAACCTGACCTCTCGCCTTCCCTAAACATAGCCATCCCAGCTTGGATATTGTACTGCTGTGGTCGTCAACTAATTTGAAAAGGAAGACATTGAATGGAGAAATTACTGAGGTAATCTCCAAAGATGATTACTGGACTGAGAAACAAATTCAAAGAGCAGATTAAACGACTTAAATCCATTCAGCTTTAGGGAAAAGAAGTTTAAGAGATCCTATACAGTTATATAAAGATATTGTAATGGCATCCCTTTAAGCTTGATATTTTTACTTCCTGTAACTAGTTCCAACAATTAAAACAATATTCAACATTGTGATTTAAGTGACTGACTTTAGGATGCATTTGGATCTGACAAAAACTGTATTTAGCAAATACTTCAACTTTCAACTGACCCATTCTATATTTTCATTCATTTCATCTCAGTTTTATCACCTTTCTGTTACTGTTTAATATCAACAGTAGCCCGTCTACGTAGTTAGGGCTCTGAAGCAAAGGAAACTTTTTCTAGCCTAGGTTAGGGTAGCATCTAAACCAAACCTAAATGACCTTACCTTAGAAATATGTTCAGACAGTACCTTCTGAAAATAATTCTTAAGGTAAGGTCGTGGGGATTAGTTTAGGTGCTAACTAAACCTTGGCTAGAAAAAGTTTGCTTTAAAGCCACAAGTAGTTGAAACGCCTACTTTAAGTGGTGATATTGAAATCCATTTGCTCCAGTGTGCCCCTCCGTCCGTTTGTTTTATGTCCATCTAAAGATGCATACGTTCAATTTTTGATGTAGACTGATTTCCTATCTTAGTTTCGTCTACGGAATTCTAAGTCTTCAGTTCAGCACACCATTGTGGTAATGAAGGGAAAGTTACCACATTTACAAGCCGAGTGCACGTAGCTTATCCCACCTCGTTAGAGAGAAAACTTACCTGTATTTGAATTAATGAACGGGAACAGAGAAGACAAAATTTTAATACGCATTTATTATACAACTATATAATTCATATTATATACATTACCTCATTTCCTGCACTTTCCATCACAAATTTGCTGAGGTCATAACCTTGTAGTTACCATTACCTTACAACCTTAAGGATGGTGGTCTACAACACCTCTAGATTGATGGAGAAAACGAAAAGTTTCGTTTTACTATTAAGACCACAAAAAAGCGGACATACAGTAATCGTCCTTATCTACTCTGAGCATTGGATAGCCTCCTGATGATCAAGATTGCTGTTTTGGTTGTCCGTTTCCCTTGTTACTGCTGCGCCTCACTGCACACCTTACATGAGTGCCTTCCACAGTATTAGGGACAGCTGCTGGGCCTCACTGTAGCTACTTCTGGGACGGTTGCCAATCTTCCTCGTATTCCCTCATGACCACAGCGCCAAACCGACTCCCGCCATCAGGCCGAGACGCACAAACATTTCTGACAAAATTGAGACAACCACTTTCGCGTCAGTTTTGACATCAAGTGAATTTATACGACAATTACGTTCAAGATGCTTGGTTTTTCGTTCATGGATTGAACAGAAGCAACCAACGATGGTTGCTACTGCCCAATCCATGAAGTCCCCCCCACCACGGAAAGGTAACCAAGCTTCGGGGGGGATGGGTGTTTACCCTGACGCCAACGGAGAAACTCAATACAATATTTTTATTATAACTTTCCTTAATCTTGAAAAATGAATCAATCAGAGGGAAGAATAGCCCCAGTCATATGAAGATTGGCTAACCGAATGTATATAGTTGTCAGTCCTCCTCAAACTTGTATATTTTCGATCATTAGAGCATCCATCTATTCATCTCATATAAGTGTTGCTAGGACAGTTGTCTATTAGTGCAGAGATCTTTTCCTCGGTAAAGAAAGTGTAGCCGGACTCCGCCGTCATGAGGTTACTGCACGACACCAAAGATCACCCTTTGGTAGACTGTGCTATAGGCAGCACAGCTCCGTCAAAGATCTCACTCCATAAGTGAACTTATATAGATTCCTTTTTTAACATTTTGTCTTGTCTATAAGGAACTCATCAGTTCTTCTCCAGTGAAAGCAAAAAATCATCGAGAAATTCATTTGCTTCCTCAATATCAGGATCTTGTGGCTCTGTGTGGGGGGCGGGGCAGGTGGTCTCTGTGACTGGCTGTGTCTGGAGAGGGGTGCTGGTGGTCTCTGTGACTGGCTGTGTCTGGGGAGCGGGGCTGGTTGTCTCTGCGACTTGCTGTGTCTGGAGAGCGGTGCTGGTGGTCTCTGTGACTTGCTGTGTCTGGGAAGCGGGGCTGGTGGTCTCTGTGACTTGCTGTGTCTGGGAAGCGGGGCTGGTGGTCTCTGTGACTGGCTGTGTCTGGAGATCAGGGGAAGTCTTGGGTATAAATTTCAATATACTGTGAGCGATATCGTCTCTCAACCGATTCCTCTCGATCTTCTCTTGCACGGCCTTCATGATACGTTTGGGCGGCTTTCTCCATTTTCTTTGCATTTCAGTTGGTGATCCTGCGCCATCGAGCCACATGATACCAGAATAGTATCGTTCCTGTTTCCCAACGGGTCCAATCTTGGTGTCACACATGATGCCGAGTGAACCCAAATGGCGGCCGATGTTTACGTTGGAAGCCACGGGCTCGTTATGTATCTTGCAGTAACTTTCATACCGTTGCTGCAGCTCTTTCCTGCTGATAAGGTACCGCTTCATAGTAATAGTCTTTCCCTTCATTTGAACGAAGGTATTCATGAAACTAACAAAGGAAGCCTTTCCTTTGTAATCCCGTTTGTAGTAACAGAAAGCCATTGAAGACGTGGATTGGGTCAGGCGAAGTTACACAGACTAACAAGACAGTCCTATAATCAATGGTCCTGTATCAGCACTGAACTCGAAATACGTCAGAACGACAATTTCAACCCAGGGCTGGAGGGCCAGTTGATGATATTCTCACGTCTTGCTCAACCAAGTAACCTCGGTTAGACCTTGTTTATATTTAAATATAGTAAAGTTAATATAGTGAAGCTTGATGATTCTATTTATATGTAAGTTGCAATGTAGTTTGTATATGTATATACACGCATATATATATATATATATATATATATATATATATATATATATATATATATATATATATATATATATATATATATATATATGTATTTTCAATAATGGATGGAACTCGGCTCCTAAGGTGATTTTGTTGTTGGAGTGGGACCTCCAGCCATTCTGTCCACCTTTTCCCTTTCTGGACATGTGGTGGTGCATTGGGTAGTGTGGCAACCTTCGTCTTCATCTTTTTGGGTGCAGGCTTGCAAACCTCGTGGAGTAGTTGTCGGGTTTGCTTCTTTACTGCACCCGATATAGCCATGTGGGCGTAGCTATCTACCCGGGCTGGTGGGTCAGCCAGCATAGCTACACGCTCACTCGGTACCTGGGCTGGTGGACGAGCAGCCTTCCTTTCTTCCATGGCTACAGTCTGCCTAACGACCTGGAGTTGTGGAGCAGCCATCCTTACTACCACCCAGGTTGGTTGGGCAGCCTTCTTTCGTTTCTTTGCTACATCCTTCTGGTTGGGTTGGTTGGGCAACCTTCTTTTTCCTCTTCTTCGATACAACCTGCCAACCGAATTCGTCTGCTGGTGGGTCCGTTTCTTTCATGGATACAACCTCTGTAGCCACTTGGGCTGGCCGGTCAACCTTCGGTTGTAGGTAAAAGTATATATATAGAATAATGTGGTTATCATCAGCAGCCAGAGGCCATTCCTCCCTCCTTGCCTGCAGAGTGCTTGATTTTCTGGAAAGTTCTACGAAATTCTGGTAAGATAAATACCATTGAGAGGACGTTGTTAGGGGACAGTCAGGTTCAGTTTAGAGTTTGTTGTGGGATGGTTCTTTTAATGTGTCGTATCAGCCAGATGGGTATTTCTTTTCACAATTTTCGTTAAAGTTTCTGTTTTCTAGAGGCATAATCTAGAATTCTATTTTCCATATGTTTATCATTTTTCTCGTTATATTTTCATTATCATCATTAGTTATGTTATTGTTGACTTTCAGATATTTAATGTTATGTTTGTGATTCCCGTGGAAGCGTCTGACATCTTGCTAGAAGACTTTCTGGTCACAATATTTCTGCACTGGGGAGTTGATCGTATTCTTTTATTGCAGGTTTTGTTATTATCTTGCTTTACATTAAGGTCTACTGGAGGTTTTCCCAATGTTGGTTGAACATATGTCCAGCAACAGGAGATGGAGTAAGATACAGTATTGATGAGATTTATCTATCTATGTAACTATCTAAATATTGCTCTATCAATCTATCAATCTAACTATCTATCTATCTATCTATCTTTATCTGAAAGTCAACAATAATAAAATCAATGATATATGAAGTATAACAATGTCCTCTCAATGGCAATTATCTCACCAGAATCTTCTAGAACCTTCCAGAAAACTATGAACTCTGCATGCAAGGAGGGAGGAATGGTCTCTGGCTATTGATAAAACCATATTATTCCATATATATGTTTATATATACATATTTATGTATATATATATATATATATATATATATATATATATATATACATATATATATATATATATATATATATATATATATATATATATATATATATATATATATAAATGTATACATAACGTACAGAATAATGCTGTCATCATCAGTATCGAAGAAAACTGAAAAGATGAGTTCCCACCGAGATTCGAACTCGGATTGCTGGATCCAGAGTCCAGAGTGCTAACCCTTACACCATGGGACCTGATAAGAACAGATGTGATTTCATCTAAATGTTTTACATATAATCAACCAGAGGCCATTCCTCCCTCCCTGCCTGCAGGGTTCAAGGTTTTCTAGAAGGTTCTCGAAGATTCTGGTAAGATCATTACCTTTGAGAGGTCGTCGTTAGGTAACAGTCAGGTTCACTCTATGGTTGGTGTTTGTAGTTGGTTGTCCGAGGATGTTGTTATACTTGATCAATTTTGTAATTGTTGACTTTCAGGTAGGAAGTACTCATTTACGATGCATCCTTATACTCACAACAACCTTATGAATCACTTCAAGATTTATCTTCACTACAACTTTATCTTCACTAAACCATTAAGGTTGAAGTCAATGGTCACATTCACTACAATCTCAACACGACTGGTCTTATACCTAACCCATATTATCACTACATCCATGTACATGTATTTCTTGCAGAATAACGCAGATATCAATGATTTCTGTGAAAATTGACATATACAGCCTTACGTATCTATCGATCTATCTAATATCTGTTTTTTACCTATCTATCTATCTATCTATCTATCTATCTATCTATCTATCTATCTTTCTAAATCAGAAAGTCAACAACAATATCATTAATGATACGTATAACTACGTCCTCTCAATGGCAGTTCCTACCCAGAATCTTCGAGAACCTTCTAGAAAACCTTGAACCCTGCAGGCAGGGAAGGAGGAATGGCCTCTGGTTGATTATATGTAAAACATTTAGATGAAATCACATCTGTTCTTATCAGGTCCCATGATGTAAGGGTTAGCACTCTGGACTCTGGATCCAGCAATCCGAGTTCGAATCTCGGTGGGACCTCACCTTTTCAGTTTTCTTAGAAACTGATGATGGAACTGAGCCATATAGTTGACCTTCGTTGGACATATATTTCTTACGGCCCACCATTTTATCTAAGTATGAAGATCTCACGGCAGAGAGGAAACGTGTGATATTCAAAATCAAAAGCCGCAATTGCCCTCATGGTAATGGTCGACGTGTTTGCAGACAGATGACACAGACATGTGAGAAGTTAGACAAATATGGACGTTCCTGGTTGCTGTATAGCCTAGGTTTACCATCACTTGTAATGAAGGAGAAATGTTGCACATTATTCCACACCTTTTTCATTTAGGCTAGGCTAGGCTAGGATGACAAGGGTCCACAACGTAACAGAGCTGGGAAATGCATCATATCGGATCTGTATTTGTGCAAAATGGCGCAAGTTTGTGGAAGTGATTTACGCAATGCCGGAGAGAATCCACCTCCACCAGAAATAATGTCTCAGATCATACAATATCTGCTGTTGGACGAGCAGGGGACATTAGACCAATATATTCCTGTAGTTTACTGCTCTTCCCAAACACGCAGCAAGACATTCGTAAAAGCGTTAAACTGAACTTTTCCATCGGTTTTTATATCTTTAATTACTTAAACCAGTTCCAACAGATGGAAAAAATCATTTGATCAATCAGAAATTATTTGCCTATAAAAAGCATTTTGATCGATCGTACCAAATATTCAATTATTTCTGTACCCGACAAAATATTCAGTCACTCCTATATCCGACATTTTTCCTGCTGGCTGGTGCCGTTAAAGTCATATGGTAATTTACCGCAATTAGATTATAGATATATTCATCTATATGGAATGGCTCAGCGTGAAGAAAGATATATATTTTCACTAAATCCTCCTCTTCACTACACTCCCATCTTCACTACATAGCTCTAACACAACATCTTGACTACACCATTGTATGACCACATTATCATATCATTGTGTTCTTATCTTCACCACAGCCTCGGCAAAATTGATGTTTTCTTTACACATCAGGGTAGATGGCCATCTTTATGATGACAGAGAACACACATAACATATTAAACCATTTATCTTTAGTCACTTTAATCTAATTTCTGCTGATAAAAACGAATAATGACAATCCTTGTGTTCTGTGACGGGACATTGTACGGGTGAAGGAATTGTTGTCAGGCACATGTATTAAACTATTGAGAAATAAACTTAACTGTATTAAAGTATTGACTTCACTATATCAGACTTCTCTATATTAAGCTATGCTAGGATATGATCAGTTCCCAAAGTATATAAGGGCGGGAGCCGGGACCGAGAGCATCATTTGAGCTGTGACCTCTGTCGAGTGAACATTTCTGCTCCGCCTTGCAAGCTCCCTCAACCTTTCCTCGAACACTTCAATATAATAATGTTCACCAAGGAGGTAGGACGATCCTCCTTTGTCCAGGAGATGGAATTTGAATATGTCCATGTATTTGACATGGGCTATGGCTGTGTGGACATGGAAGTGGAATACCCAGACGTGGAAGTGATGGATGGAGTTGGCTTTGGCTGTGTGGATATGGAGATGGAATACCCAGACGTTGAAGAGATGGATGGAGTGGAATTGGTGAAATACCCGGATGTGGAAGTCATGGATGGAGTGGAATTTGGCTCTGTGGATATGGAGGTGGAATACCCAGAAGTGGAATTGGAGGAAATGGAATATGGGTGAAGCTGGTATGAACGCCATATGGATTTGGTGAAGGTTAACCTCGTAATGTTTTGACGTAAAATAGGTTAACCACTGTGACCATGTGTCGGGGAGGGCCACATCCACCAACCACGAAGCGAGCCCCACCACGGAGAAGTATCCTGGCTGCATCCACGTACGAGAACCACCGCGGGATTGCCGTCATTCAGTACCCCTGCTATGCCTCCTACAAGAAGGCACTTCTTGCCAACGTGACACCACTTTCCGTCAACGGTCGCTGTGCAAAAGTGAAACCTCACCGTCCCACTGATGCTGACCAAGTGACCTCGCCCACTCAAGTGGCACTGCAGCCCAAACGCCCTACCAGACCCACCATCCATGAGGAAATGCAGCCCACCCCACTTGTCAGGCCCACCTTCAGGGAGACATGGCAGGTCTCAAGACCTGTCAGGCCCACCATTCAAGACCGACTTGGTCCCCCAACACATGTCAGGCCCAGCGTTCTAGACCGACTGGGACCAATAACACATGACATGTCCTACGTTACAGACCGACTGCACTCCGCACCACGTACGGGCGTTAAAAGGCGTGTCGAGATGACACACGCTCCCCGTGCCAAAAGATTCAGTTGGTGAGGAACCTGAGTTCTTTCTTCCTGCTGGTGCTGCAGGAGAACACGGCCCTAGAGTGGACACTGGAGGTGTGTTTGTGTTTGTGTTTGGGTTATCACTGAGGAACCAACACCAAAACAACTTTAGTTTCGCCCCGCCAAGGATAACGTTAATCTGGCGGAAGTCTGGCTTTCTCCCAATAGTGGATGGCACATAATATCTACATACGGACGTTGAAAAACAAAGAAAGAAAAAAAATGGGAACATTCTCCCACCAAAAAAAATACATAGATTTACGGGGATAATTTCCTTCGTCTTCAAAGAAAAAATGAAACTCTTCCGACGCTACCGTGCCTTCCATAAAGCAACCCTCAAAGAAATCCCTTTCTACACAATGCGCAAGGATTCGGTTAGCCAATCTTCATATGACTGGCGCTATTCTTCCCTCTGATTGATTCATTTTTCAAGATTAAGGAAAGTTATAATAAAAATATTGTATTGAGTTTCTCCGTTGGCGTCAGGGTAAACACCCATCCCCCCCGAAGCTTGGTTACCTTTCCGTGGTGGGGGGGACTTCATGGATTGGGCAGTAGCAACCATCGTTGGTTGCTTCTGTTCAATCCATGAACGAAAAACCAAGCATTTTGAGCGTCATTGTCGTATAAATTCACTTGGTGTCAAAACTGACGCGAAAGCGGTTGTCTCAATTTTGTCAGAAATGTTTGTGCGTCTCGGCCTGATGGCGGGAGTCGGTTTGGCGCTGTGGTCATGAGGGAATACGAGGAAGATTGGCAACCGTCCCAGAAGTAGCTACAGTGAGGCCCAGCAGCTGTCCCTAATACTGTGGAAGGCACTCATGTAAAGTGTGCAGTGAGGCGCACCAGTAACAAGGGAAACGGACAGCCAAAACAGCAACCTTGATCATCAGGAGGCTATCCAATGCTCAGAGTAAATAAGGACGATTATTGTATGGCTTCGCTCAGAGGATGAAAATGTTAGTATACAAGCTAGGCTTTTAAAGTGTCTCAAATCTATGGAGAATAAACAAAAATCTATGAAATTATTTCTTATAATATAGTAACCTGTAATGAGGTTAGTGATTTTGTATATTTTATGCAACCTACGTTAACAAAGTTGATCAGGGAATTGGCCAGATATATGTATATATATATATCATCTTGGTGTATGGGAAGGCCATATGGGAGACGGAGAGAGAGGCAGGAGTAGGAGAGAAATGATCAAACCTTCCCGCTTGTTCATAGTTGCTGCCTGAGATTTGTCTTCTGATAGTTCTACAGTTTTTGTTTGTTTGTTATACTAATTATTAACATAAGAAAATTGTAATATAATGATTAAAGATAATTATAGTAATTGTAATTTAGAATTGTTATAGGTCAAGATTTGTACGTGAAGCGGAAGGCCAAAATATGGTACGGGTCAGCCATTCGTGAGTGTAAGCGACAGCTATTGATAGTTACTGGCTTTAATTTATGATCATTTATGATATCTATTTTTTACTTTTGTGTTAGTTGTTTTAAGTATTTGTTTTGTTTGCAATCTAAAACTTCTCTTATATGTTATTGTTTCTTGGGAAACTCTAGTTAATCGAGACGTTCATAAAGAATTATTTTTGGTCAGTTTGTTTTGTTTGAACAGACATGTATGGTGGTAAGGGACAGAATAAAAGTTACGGTTTGTTTATATTTGTTATTATTGATTAGTACTTTTCTTTTCTAACATTAGCTGTTTAAAGTGTTTGTGTTGTATTTAGACAAAGTTCCTTTTCAAATCTTATTGATTACCACATGAAAGCTAGGCTCTATAAGTGTCAAGTAAACAATATGTGATATTTTGAGTTAAGTCGAGGTGCTATTTACCACTGGCGTTTAGATATTTGGGACACTTGGGGATAGATTTGCCAAGATTATCACGGCCAAATTGACTGGATGGCAACCTAGGAGCTAGGCAGAATTGGATATCATAAAAACCCTAAACAGTCGGTGGTTCCTGGGGCCTACCCTCCATCCTCTTGTAACTACGCTGCTGATTACCATTTTGTTCTTTATATTTTTCAGAGGAACAAGACACTTCTGCATCTCTGTAAAGTTAAGGACTCATTGAAATTAATTCTTCAGATATTATCTGCAGTAAAAGGTAAAGCTGACAAGTTACTTTGCTTATCTTCATAATGAGTCTCCCCTGATGTTTTCAATTAATGTTTAGCCTACCTAAATTTTCCAGTCGTACTTATATATTTATGTGTTGTTTCCAAACGGTAATTTGAATGGAATGACCTTATATATTTGTGTGTTGTTTCCAAACTGTAATTTGAAAGGAATGGCCTCGCTGAGCCCCAAGATGACCCTGTTTAAGAGAATACTCTTATTGTGAAGTAACATTGTCGTACAAGATGTAAAACAATTCCAAAGCTTTTTTCTTTTCCTCATGTTGCCACGTTGTTTAAAGTATTTAGTTGAGCTATTTGTTTTTCATTGAAACTGCATGAAATATTTATTTGTGTGGAACTATGATTATTCCAATGATAATTTTATTTTATGGATTTCCCATGTTTTATGCTGATATCTATCTTCTTGTGTTTAATTACTTCATTCTGGTACCAGTTTTCACAACACATTATGTACTTTTGATTCTTATATTTGGACTCCAGTTTATTCTTGCATTATGGCTTCACCAGTCTAGCGACAACAAAATTGGCTGTAATATTACTAATCCATGTAAACTGTTTCATTGTTTATCTTTGCTATGTACTGTACACCTCCAGTTGCCTTTTTTTTTGTACCTTGCATCAAACCAATAATTTTCATATGTATTCATCTCAGTGTTATTGTTTACCAGTAAATTAGTTTATGTACATGTTTGGAGTCAGTTTTGTGTTTGAGGTTATTATATTTCTAGTCCTGGACATTTTAGTGTTGTGTGTTCCATATGTTATCTTTAGCTTCTATGTTAGAGGCTATTTTTGTTTCTTATTTGATATATTATATATGGAGAGTCTTCCTACGATCATAACATTATGTTTGTATTAAACCATGTTCACAGCTCCCTTATCGAGTGCCACTGTGGTGTTGTGTGTTTTAGTTATCAGTTTTGTTTCTTGAATTAGACCATCGTTGGGATATTGATTTCATCCCATATTTCTACTCCTTGTATATTTCGACATGAAGGATATTATATGGGAAATCTGTACTGCCATAACCTTAACAACAATATTTTTTTCCTTTAGTAAGCTTAACAATATTATTTTTCCTTTAATGAGCTTAGCAATATCTTTTTCCCATTGGTGTGATTGACAATATTTTTTCCCTTTACCACTGCTCTTACTACGTCTCTTCAGAAAACTAGTATAAAAATGGTATTTTCACTTTCAAAGTAATGTAATGACATAACGACTAAAAGATCTGATAACATACCAACCTCTTTAAAGCTAACAGGTGATCAATTTGAGACCTCTCATTCACTGGTGTAAAGTTAATTTTTGTGCAGTGTGTTATTTAAGGTTATACTCAGGCATCTGAAGAATTCACACATATGTGTTAACTACAGGGAGGTAATGGCCAGGTCATCTAACTACTAATTCCAGCTTATGACATGTGTTCATAGCGCCAATTATATCAAAAAGCACTGCTACAATTTGTGCTTT
Organism: Panulirus ornatus; assembly: GCF_036320965.1. Classification (NCBI taxonomy): domain Eukaryota; kingdom Metazoa; phylum Arthropoda; class Malacostraca; order Decapoda; family Palinuridae; genus Panulirus; species Panulirus ornatus. Next base: position 3,440,266 of record NC_092266.1, read on the forward strand.
AACTACAGTCATTGGTATCACCTCCACTGTACATCACTGTCATCCACTGGAGACTACTCAGAACACTGGACGTACAGCAGCCATTCAGAAAATAACTTACAACACTCCGTCATAAACACCTTCACCTCGAGCACAAATTTCCAATAAACAGCATTACAGAATGCGCATTTTCAGTCTTCACAGATAGATCATTCTACGCCACAGAACTGCAATGACAAACTAAAGATTTTGCAATTCAGTGCTAGTAATGATAAGAATAAATACACAGAAATTCTCAGCTAATTAAGAGAATGCAGTACCCTTGTAGAACTCATCTAAGAAGCTAGTCTCGCATCCAGATCTCACAGCTGTAAGAAATAACAGACAAGGAGTAGGTACTCATAACACTTATTCACCAAACCATAATTTTCTCCACAACTGACACCATACAACAGCTCACAGACAACAACAATATCCTATAAACACAGTACTAGGTGCAAGATAATCAACATCTGCATACCTCCTCACTCTACATACCCCATAAGATACACTACCCAACAGCAGAACCTCGGTAAGATGCTCCCATTATTAAAGATTGGAATGTCCACTTTGTTCAGCATTCACACTTATAATCTCTGAGGTGAATCTCTTCAACTGTAACTTCTCAGTATACTTAACCTATGCAACCAACCAACCAACCAACCAGACTCCTAGTCCACCACCTCCTGCAGCTAACTTTGTGAAACAACATTCTGCTCACACCAGCATTACATGGAAGGATGCTACGGCAACCATCCTCTGACCACTTACCCATCCTGAGCACACTCCATCCAGCTCACCCAGTCAATACAAAAGACAGCTACCTGGGTCAGAGGAGTGCAACGTGACGACCACCTGAGTGCTGGATCACTAAACAGGCGTCACTAACCCTCCAGATACCCAGGCGGTTAGTACTGGTAATATACCTCCCTGGTTGTTAGCTTCCTACAAACTACTACCTACTCCCATAAATTACACACATCGTAAAGTAAAGAAACACCTTACACATAACCACTCACCATTGATAGAAATCAGAGATCAAATCAATATTCTTCAATAAATCTATCATTAACCTAATCATATAGAGGCAAACAGATAACTGGCACTCTTTCATCAACACAGTGAACCGAAAGACCCACATCACCACTCGTCTCACCAGTCCTCACTCATGAAGCACACCTGACTCATCACAGTAAAATCCATTGTCCCAAAGAACTTACAAACATACTTATGAGACATTTCTCAAAAATTACCCACAAACCAATCTTGCCTTTAAAAAGGAAAGTTGTGAAAAATCTACCCAAAATCCATTCAGAGACAATCGCCCACGTACCCTTCACTCCCACTAATACAAACAGTGCCTTTAAAATATTGGGGAACTTTCCTCCTACAGACCTTAATAATGTAACAGACTTTCACATGAAACACTATGGTCCATTTGCTAATGGGTTTGGAAGCCTCTCACCAACATGCTCTTGAACTGGCCCAAATGCAGCAGTCACAAAACCAGTCTTCCACCACCTAAAACAGTGTACCTGGACAGAAGTCCCACAGACTTTACATATGTAATGAAAATAGATAATTAAGGTTTTTCGTAGTCATTGATTATGTTAAAATTTTAAATTTTCTGAGTCTATTTAGCCTAAATTTTGTGAGTCTGTTTAGCGTATGTGAGCACATTAAAAAAAATGGGTAGTAAGGATAACAATCTGACCTCAACAGGAAATATGTAAACATTGTGTTAGGGATGAATGTTTCACAATCAAAGGTTCAGCTAAGGATTTAAAAACTTCCATTAGTTTCTTATATATTTGATGTCCTCGCTGCTCTGATATCTAGAAACTATACCTTTGATAGAGGTTATATTTTAACATCCTTTCAGTTCTATGTAGCCCTTAAACTTGCACCTTTAAAATGCATTTTTGTTGCTTTATATTCTGTTTGGTGACTTTCCAAGGCATATTTAAAGGCAAGTCTGCCTCAACATTGATGGATCTATTAGGTCTTGCAGAACAACAGATGCTGCTGTCCTCAAGGCAAATGACCTGTAAATAGAGAAGGTCAAGAATCATTGTTTAAGCTTGTATTTAAGAGAATTGATATGATATACAGTTTGTTGTGCAACTATGTAGCTATTTTCCTGACAGTGGAAAGTATAATCGGTTTATTTTTCAGAAATCAGCTTGATGAATCCTGCCCTGAGCCCTTGCTTGCTTAATTCAAAATGAAGCGCATTAAGATGTTGCAGCAAATAATGGAGAAGGCTTACACGCACTTAAGCATACAGATGCTTGACTAGGAAGCATCATAATTTCTAGAAACTGCCAATCCCTCCTCAGAAAAGTCAGCAGACCCTGCAGTCTCAGCCATCTTGTTCAGACCAACAACCCAACTATTCCAAGGTCAGACATAAATGAAACTTTTCTCTGCAAGGGTAGATCGGGTGAGATCAACCAGTGGTTGAATTTGACGTCTGACTTGTTCCATACTAGACTAAAATTACTGAATTAGTTGATCATAAAACTTTGAAGAACACATCAGCAGTACAACTCTACTTTGAAACAATCAATCTAGATGTGCCAAGTAGGTTTCCAAGCCTCGGTGGCGCAGTAGGCAACGCGTGAGTCTCATAATCTCAAGGTCGTGAGTTCGATCCTCACTTGGGGTAGTTTTCGGCCTTTCATGTCGGGTGAACAAGATGCAAGTATTGTGGTAGATATATTATTGGAAGCATTGTGTCTTACCTCATAGTGTAGAATCATTATCAAGTTGTCTTGTTCTTATGTAACTGATCACTCCAACTGCAGAAAAGGAACCCAGATTTCCAGTGCCAGATTAACGCATGGGCCACCTCGGCCCGGGTCTTGGACTCCGGCCTTACAGGGGCCCCGCTGGTCATCCAGGTAAAAAAAGATGCAGCTCGGAAAACTGGTGGAACAGAGGCTGGTATACAATATACAATATGGTGGCAAAATTTGACATAAGACATATTTCATAGAATCTGTGGAGACCGCAAATATCACCTGGTCCTGGGCCTCACTAAACATTAATCCGGCTCTGCAGGTTCCTGACTGGAAGCCAAATATCTTAACCGTGAAACTGTATTGATTCCTTCACTTACTCCTCGTTCACTTACTGACCCACTCACTCATTCAGTTTCTCTCTTTTGGCCCTCGTGACAGTGTTTCTCGGACTCACTCACCAAGAGTAATCAGGAGTCACTACAACACAAGCTTTTATTGTAAAAATTTATGTTTCGGTTAATTGATGATAACGTACTTGATAACTGTTGTATTCATTTACTTAGACATCTCTCTCTCTCTCTCTCTCTCTCTCTCTCTCTCTCTCTCTCTCTCTCTAAGAAGAAAATCCTACCCATGCCGGGAATCGAACCCGGGCCTCCTGGGTGAAAGCCAGGTATCCTAGCCACTAGCCCACACGGGACTGGAAGGGTCATGTGTATGTCTATGTGAACATCGCTCACCCACTCACTATTTCATCCATTCTCTCTGTTCTCTGGAGCGTTTGGTTATTCACCGAAGTTTCTGTATTGATAATCAGCTGGCAGACGTTACCTACCGAATCTATTACTCACACACACACACACACACACACAAACATATCAACCATTTCATTTCAAACACAACCATCCTCTTCCGTACGTTTTCATCTATAGTCCACGCCTCGCATTTATAGCAGTGTAATAGTTAGCATTACTAATCATGAGTCAGCAGAGGCCAGCCCGGGGTAGGACATGCATGGGTTTGAATCCTCGGTGTGGCAGTCAGTTGACCCAACTCAAGTGTCCATCCTTCCCTCGGGACTGGTCAATAATTGGGTACCTGACTTATGGTGTGAATCTGCCTCTGTATGTGTGTGTGTGTGTGTGTGTGTGTCTGTGTGTCTGTGAGTGTGTGTGTGTGTACATGCACAAACAGGAACAAAGACTCAGTACATATGTACTATTCACATGAAACAGATGGAAACAATCACCACTGGCCGTATGAGACACGAACCTAGACCATCGAAATGATAGACCAGTGAGCTACTCCGCTCGTCCACAACGGGACAAAAGCATTCCATAGACCAGCCTGTGGTCCAGTGGGATCCCCCGTTACCTCACCTCACATTAACTCTCACTGGATCATAGGCTGGTCAGAGGTGGACAGCTACCGTGGTGGCCGAGCGGTTTAGCTCACAACACTGTCATTTCGATGGCCAAGGTTCCAGTCCCGTGCGTTCAGTGGTGACGGTTTACATATACATATATTCATAAAAGAGGTCAAAGCATACACCTGGTGCACATACTTGGTCGTACTAAACCACACTGGGTGTGAGGCGGCTGCTCTGTCTAAGGCCAGAACTTGGGCCCCGGAATATCGTTGTTCCAGCACTAAACACATTATGCAGGATGGTTGTGTGTTTATGTGTAGGCGTTTGTTTGTCTGTTTATCTTGTCTAAATATGCCTGCCTCACTGTTCACTTCGATTACCATTAATTTCACGGGTCAAATGATATGACAATGTATCCATCAAGAGTATCAGTCTCCCAGGTTTCCTTTACTAATTCATCGTATTCCTGAAGCTTAAAGTTCAATATATGAGAAGCTAATGACCTTCATTATCTCTAGTAAAGATAACACTGTGCTACTATCAGTCATCTATGCCAACAGGTCTCATATCCTTCAGTTGTAAAGGACAGTCATTAATCATGTCTTGAGGACTCACAAAACCTTATGTGGCTGTACACAGTATAATTGGTTGCATCATTCTTATATCAATTGATACTTTATAGAGGTGCAATTTGGTTTTGAATTGCTCCTCTCTAAATCTTTCCAGTTTCGCGAGCTCCGCTCTCACAATAGCCGCTATAGATTGACTGTGATGGTTCATCCATAAGTGAACATCATAATTTAGGCCCAGTACAGTGTTGGTATGTGAGATTGGTATGGGTAAATGACGGTGTATACGGGAGTGTAAGTAGACATTACTTATGTTGTATCTCTGACTTTCGTTAAAGTAGGATATGTTGGATTTTGCAGGATTTGACTTAATCCTCCATTTCAATTCCCAAAGCGAAACGTGGTCAATTTCCTCTCGAGTTCTACTGGTTAAGTGTGCGAGGGTTCTGGCTCTAATCAGTTGGGTAGCGTCATCTGCATATTGGAGAGTGATGGAGTCCGAGTGTGTAGGATTGGGAAGATCATTTGAGTAGTGTGTAAAGAGTGGGAACCAGCACGGAGCCTTGAGGTTACACCAGCGATGAGGGGGAAGTAGTTTGAGTAAGAGTTTCTGTAGTTGATTCGGGTTTTTCTGTTGCTAAGATTATTAGAAAGAAGTCTAATGGTGGGTCATGCGATTTGAAATTGGGTGCTTAGTTTGTACCTCAAGCCATCATGCCAAACGGTGTCAAAGGTATTCTTAACATCTTTTGTATGTCCGCGTGTTGATTTTTATGTAGTTGGTGATTATGTTAAGTTCATCTTGTGTGGAGTGATGTCGAAAGCCAAATTGTTTGTGTGAGAGTAGGTTGTTGTTCGTTAGGTGTTGTCTGAGTCTGTTGTTAAGATTCTTTCAAATGTCTTCCAGATGGACCCAAGTAAGATAATGGGTCTGTAGTTAATTGGGTCTCTGTTTGATTTATTGGGCTTAGGTATCATGGTGGTCGTTGCTGTTTTGAAATTCGCTGGGATTTAGCCTGAGGATAGTGCTGCGTTGAAGATGGAGGTTATGGCTTTGATAGTGTTGTCAGGGAGGAGGGTAAGTAGTTGGTAACCAATGCCTGAGATACCTGGGGCTACTTTGGGGGATTTCAGTAGGAGGAATATGACCTCGCTCGATCTTATGGGAGTTGTGAGTAGGTGGTCGTCTGAAAGGAATTGCAGGTGTATGATTTGTTCTGGGTAAAAGTGACTGGGTCAGTTTTGTATATGTTTTGTGACAATTTGAGTGCTTTCGTACGCCAGATGATGTGGGGGATGTGGGTGAAAGATACCCTCCCAGTATTTTTGTAAGATGTTGGCGATGTCTTATGGGTTATGATGTTGAGTGTTGTCATTTAGTCCATTAAATCTCTTTTGGGTATTCCTATGAGTTTTCGGATTCGGCTCTAAAACTCCTGAGGGGATCTGATTCGGTGTTCTCCTGCTGTGATAATTAGAGATTTTCAGTGTCTATTATGGTCTTTTTTGAGGCTGTTGAGTGTGTGGTTTCGTAGGGAGGTGAGGTCCCGCCGTACTAGACCCAATCGATGTGTGTAATGCTCAAACCGTCGACGGTAGTACAAGAGGAGTTTTGTTGTTTTGGCAGATGGAAAGTGTATCTTGTGGTAAATGGGGATTTTGGGATAGATGCGTCAGCTGCGTGTGTGATTGTTTGGTGTATATATTCTATTTCTGTGTCTATTAGTGTTATTGGGTGATTTTCATAGTCTGTGGTGTAAGTGCAATTAGAAAGAGTGTCTTTGAAGTTGCGCTAGTCTGCTTTTTCTGTAGTGGTAGTGTGAGGGTGGTGGGACGGGGATAGGGTTAGATGAGAGGTGAAGAAAGAGAAGGATGTGGTCGGAAACACACAGTGGTCCTGGAGACGAAAAGTAATGAAGATAATTACTGGCTCTGTTGGAGAAGACAAGGTCGGGTCTGCCCTTTCCTCCTGGGCCAGTGAAGATGGTATGGAAGAAAGGTCCTAGGAAGTTGAGACGTTTGAAGGAGCATAAAGCGAATAAGTCATCACCGTGAGAATTGTTTCTGTTGTGGTGGAAGGTTCTGTGTTGGGCGTTGAGGTCAGCTACAAGGTAGACTGGGATATGAGTGTGATTGAATACTGTCCAAAGATCGTGGAGTGGAGTGTTAGTGTTGGGTCGAGAGTATGTAGTGCAGAAGATAATGAAGCCATGTATTGTGTTTACTGCTAGAAAGTGTTCGAGACACCATGAAGTGGTTATCATTCGTGTTCGACAGTATTGCGTGTAAGAATGGCGACTCTCTCGTGTCTACCGTCTGAAGACTGTCGGGATGTATATCCGTAGTGTCTAATTCTACACCCATTAGTGATACATGTGCTGTTAATTATCAAAACATCGGATCTTTTCTCTTCGAGGAGAGTGGCAACCAGATGACGGCCATTGTGGTAGATGAGTACATTAAACTGCAAGATTTTAAGCATTTTACGATTTTGGGAAGTTTATCGTTCTTTTAATTCTGTGGTCGATGACTGCCATTGGCATTCCGCTGAGGGTCTTCATGTGAACTTCGGTGGAGGTTTGTCTGGTCTTGGGTTGGCAACTTCCTGGGAGAGGTTAGGGAGGGGGAGAGTCATTGTGGACGAGTCGAATGTCGACGTTGTAAGCAGGTAGGTTGTCTGGTGAGTCGGCAGGTCAGGTTCTGTGGCTCCTCTGGGAGGTGCGAGAGGAGCGGAGGTGGAGGGGAAGGAGGGGGGAGGAGGGGAGGGATTGGGAAGTGGAGGCTCGGGAGGGACAGTCGGGGGGGAAGCTGAAGTTGTGATGGTGAGTGTGGAAGAGGAACTGGTAAGTGGAGAAATGGATGGGTTGTTGGTGTTGAGTTGAGGGGTGGTGGATGGAGTTGTGTTAGGGGTTGCAAGGAGGTATCTGGAGGGTGACAGGTTGTGTTGCTGGGGGAGAGTTTGAAGTGTTACTGGAAGTATCCTGGGACATATTTGCGTTAGGGGTCAGGGAGACGTGTGACAGGAGCCTGGGAAGGATGGCTGTTGGCGGGGGAGGTGAGGAGTTCGGGTGGAGTAAGTACATTGGGCAGGTTGATGTGTGCTGGCAGCAAGTCGAAAATCCTGACAAATTCAGACTTGTCTTCCTTGCTCAAGAACAGTGCTTTGAGGTAGCACGCATGCATCCTTCCTTGTAGAGTGAGGAGGTCGGAGGAGTTTGTGGATGGGATAGGAGAAGCTTGGGTGGCAGATGGAGGTGCGACAGCAAGTGTTGCGTAGAGGTGAGGGTTTGTAGAAGGGGACGAGCTGGAGGTTTTGAGAGATTGTCGCGCCGAGCGGAGTTGCTCATACTTTCGTGGGCATTGCCCAGATACAGCAACGTGTTGACCTTTACAATTAACACAGGTTGCTGCCTGAGCCTTACACTCACGAAAACCGTGATCAATTTCCGCACCGTGACTGCATGTCTGGCGCTGAGCTTTGCAGCTCTTAGTCTCGTGTCCGTATTGTAGACATTTAAAACCTTGTATATCGAGGTACTGGTCGAGTTTGTGGTATTTGTCAGGCACTGAGATCATGGGAAACAAGATTCCCCGGGAGAGTAGGCGATCTGTCTCGGTCGAGTTAGAGCATTGTATTTTAAGTGATCTTGAAATGTTCAGTTTGAAAACGTTGATGACATTAATGTCACTGTTTCCTTGATTTATGGCTTCAGTTATCTCTATGGGGTTAAGGGACAAGATATATGCATCAATATTATTAGCACTATCGATACATCTAGCTTGAAGGGGGTGGTCGTAAGCTTGGATAGGATCTCATCTGGATCGCTATCCTTGCTTAAGAATATTTCATTTTTTTTTTTTTTTTACTTTTCGCTGTCTCCCGCGTTTGCGAGGTAGCGCAAGAAAACAGACGAAAGAAATGGCCCAACCCACCCCCATACACATGTATATACATACGTCCACACACGCAAAATATACATACCTACACAGCTTTCCATGGTTTACCCCAGACGCTTCACATGCCCCGATTCAATCCACTGACAGCATGTCAACCCCGGTATACCACATCGCTCCAATTCACTCTATTCCTTGCCCTCCTTTCACCCTCCTGCATGTTCAGGCCCCGATCACACAAAATCTTTTTCACTTCATCTTTCCACCTCCAATTTGGTCTCCCTCATCTCCTCGTTCCCTCCACCTCCGACACATATATCCTCTTGGTCAATCTTTCCTCACTCATTCTCTCCATGTGCCCAAACCATTTCAAAACACCCTCTTCTGCTCTCTCAACCACGCTCTTTTTATTTCCACACATCTCTCTTACCCTTACGTTACTTACTCGATCAAACCACCTCACACCACACATTGTCCTCAAACATCTCATTTCCAGCACATCCATCCTCCTGCGCACAACTCTATCCATAGCCCACGCCTCGCAACCATACAACATTGTTGGAACAACTATTCCTTCAAACATACTCATTTTTGCTTTCCGAGATAATGTACTCGACTTCCACACATTCTTCAAGGCTCCCAGGATTTTCGCCCCCTCCCCCACCCTATGATCCACTTCCGCTTCCATGGTTCCATCCGCTGCCAGATCCACTCCCAGATATCTAAAACACTTCACTTCCTCCAGTTTTTCTCCATTCAAACTCACCTCCCAATTGACTTGACCCTCAACCCTACTGTACCTAATAACCTTGCTCTTATTCACATTTACTCTTAACTTTCTTCTTTCACACACTTTACCAAACTCAGTCACCAGCTTCTGCAGTTTCTCACATGAATCAGCCACCAGCGCTGTATCATCAGCGAACAACAACTGACTCACTTCCCAAGCTCTCATCCCCAACAGACTTCATACTTGCCCCTCTTTCCAAAACTCTTGCATTCACCTCCCTAACAACCCCATCCATAAACAAATCAAACAACCATGGAGACATCACACATCCCTGCCGCAAACCTACATTCACTGAGAACCAATCACTTTCCTCTCGTCCTACACATACACATGCCTTACATCCTCGATAAAAACTTTTCACTGCTTCTAACAACTTGCCTCCCACCCCATGTATTCTTAATACCTTCCACAGAGCATCTCTATCAACTCTATCATATGCCTTCTCCAGATCCATAAATGCTACATACAAATCCATTTGCTTTTCTAAGTATTTCTCACATACATTCTTCAAAGCAAACACCTGATCCACACATCCTCTACCACTTCTGAAACCACACTGCTCTTCCCCAATCTGATGCTCTGTACATGCTTTCACCCTCTCAATCAATACCCTCCCATATAACTTACCAGGAATACTCAACAGACTTATACCTCTGTAATTTGAGCACTCACTCTTATCCCCTTTGCCTTTGTACAATGGCACTATGCACGCATTCCGCCAATCCTCAGGCACCTCACCGTGAGTCATACATACATTAGATAACCTTACCAACCAGTCAACAATACAGTCACCCCCTTTTTTAATATATTCCACTGCAATACCATCCAAACCTGCTGCCTTGCCGGCTTTCATCTTCCGCAAAGCTTTTACTACCTCTTCTCTGTTTACCAAATCATTTTCCCTAACCCTCTCACTTTGCACACCACCTCGACCAAAACACCCTATATCTGCCATTCTATTATCAATCACATTCAACAAACCTTCAAAATACTCACTCCATCCCCTTCTCACATCACCACTACTTGTTGTCACCTCCCCATTTGCGTCCTTCGCTGAAGTTCCCATTTGCTCCCTTGTCATACGCACTTTATTTACCTCCTTCCAGAACATCTTTTTATTCTCCCTAAAATTTAATGATACTCTCTCACCCCAACTCTCATTTGCACTTTTTTTTACCTCTTGCACCTTTCTCTTGATCTCCTGTCTCTTTCTTTTATAAGTCTCCCACTCAACTGCATTTTTTCCCTGCAAAAATCGTCCAAATGCCTCTCTTCTCTTTCACTAATACTCTTACTTCTTCATCCCAATACTCACTACCCTTTCTAATCAACCCACCTCCCACTCTTCTCATGCCACAAGCATCTTTTGCGCAATCCATCACTGATTCCCTAAATACATCCCATTCCTCCCCCACTCCCCTTACTTCCATTGTTCTCACCTTTTTCCATTCTGTACTCAGTCTCTCCTGGTACTTCCTCACACAAGTCTCCTTCCCAAGCTCACTTACTCTCACCACCCTCTTCACCCCAACATTCACTCTTTTTTTCTGAAAACCCATACAAATCTTCACCTTAGACTCCACAAGATAATGATCAGACATCCCTCCAGTTGCACCTCTCAGCACATTAACATCCAAAAGTCTCTCTTTCGCGCGCCTATCAATTAACACGTAATCCAATAACGCTCTCTGGCCATCTCTCCTACTTACATAAGTATACTTATGTATATTTCGCTTTTTAAACCAGGTATTCCCAATCATCAGTCCTTTTTCAGCACATAAATCTCCAAGCTCTTCACCATTTCCATTTACAACACTGAACACCCCATGTATACCAATTATTCCCTCAACTGCCACATTACTCACCTTTGCATTCAAATCACCCATCACTATAACCCGGTCTCGTGCATCAAAACCACTAACACACTCATTCAGCTGCTCCCAAAACACTTGCCTCTCTTGATCTTTCTTCTCATGCCCAGGTGCATATGCACTAATAATCACCCATCTCTCTCCATCAACTTTCAGTTTTACCCATATTAATCGAGAATTTACTTTCTTACATTCTATCACGTACTCCCACAACTCCTGTTTCAGGAGTACTGCTACTCCTTCCCTTGCTCTTGTCCTCTCACTAACCCCTGACTTTACTCCCAAGACATTCCCAAACCACACTTCCCCTTCACCCTTGAGCTTCGTTTCACTCAGAGTCAAAACATCTAGGTTCCTTTCCTCAAACATACTACCTATCTCTCCTTTTTTCACATCTTGGTTACATCCACACACATTTAGGCACCCCAATCTGAATATTTTATATAGATATTTATTAGTAGGGGATTGAATAACCCTACTGGGACGGACCTCAGTGGTCTTAAATACAATCGTTAGTAATTCGAACGTGTAAAGAGGGGGGGAGGGGGATTTTGGTTTTAATCAATTTTAAACGAATGTCAGGAGGCATGATGGCATCAATGTCCTAATGCCGAGGAAACGTAGGTGAGGGACCACAACCCCACTCCAGGGAGGACCCTGCACTATCACAGGGTAACCCAGGAGGCTCGGCGGGAGTGGTAAGAATGTGAGGGTCTCAACCCCGTTAGGTGAGAACAGGTCCACACCAAGCCTCCGCTCCTCAGGAAGTAATTTTCCTGAATGGGGTGGGGAAGCTGGGGTAGAAATTGTTCAAGCCTAACGGTCGAGAGATGTTGGATGATGGATGGTAAAAAGATAGAAAAAAGCACGAGAGAAATGGACTGGAGGCAACGTAGGGTGGAGAGTGAGTTGGCTTTCTATCACACACTCTAGCCAAGGTCAGTCTCTCTCTGGTGTTCACTCGCAAAGCATCTCATGGTGTCACGGACGGCAGTTGTGGACTGACAGGGTGAGCTACACTGTGTTATAGACGTGTTATGGTGATACAGAAGACTGCAGCATGGAGGGACAACCAGGGACATATTCTCCGTGCAGCGAAACCTCCTCAAACAGTTTTGACAACAGGAGACAGAATGTCATAAACACAAGAAAAACCCTTCAAATGTCCTGAGTGTCAGAAAAGCTTTACGAAACATGTCTATCTTCATAGGCACATGAAATTACATACTTTTGAGAAGACATATCAGTGTAAAGAATGCCGGAGTACCTTCTCCCGTAAGAACAACTTAGTGTTGCAGATGAAAGTTCACATTGGACAAAAGCAATATCAGTGTTCAGAGTGTCAAAAGTATTTTTCTAAGAAATGTGATTTAAAGAAACACTTGAGAATCCATACTGGTGAGAACCCATACCAATGTTCAGAATGTCAAAAAAGTTTTTCTTTTAAAAGTAGGTTAGTGACACACCTGAGAGTTCACACGGGCGAGAAGCCATACCGATGTTCAGAATGTCAGAAAAGTTTTTCTCAGAAAAGTAGTTTAGTGACACACCTGAGAGTTCACACGGGCGAGAAGCCATAGCAATGTTCAGAATGTCAAAAAACTTTTTCTCAGAAAAGTAATGTAGTCAAAACCACTGAGAGTTCAAACGGACGAGAAGCCATATCACCTTTTTCTCAGAAAAGTGATTTAGTGAGACACCTGAAAGTTCACACGGGCGAGATGCCGTACCAATGTTCAGAATGTCAAAAAACTTTTTCTCAGAAAAGTAATTTAGTGAAACACCTGAGAGTTCACACGGGCGAGAAGCCATACCAATGTTCAGAATGTCAAAACACTTTTTCTCAGAAAAGTCATTTAGTGACACACCTGAGAGTTCACACTGGCGAGATGCCATACCAATGTTCAGAATGTCAAAAAACTTTTTCTCGTAAAGGTGATTTAGTGACACACCTGAGAGTTCACACGGGCGAGAAGCCATACCAATGTTTAGAATGTCAAAAAACATTTTCTCAGAAAAGTAATTTAGTGAGACACCTGAGAGTTCACACGGGCGAGATGCCATACCAATGTTCAGAATGTCAAAAAACTTTTTCTCGTAAAGGTGATTTAGTGACACACCTGAGAGTTCACACGGGCGAGAAGCCATACCAATGTTCAGAATGTCAAAAAACTTTTTCTCAGAAAAGTAATTTAGTGACACACCTGAGACTTCACACAGGCGAGAAGCCATACCAATGTTCAGAATGTCAAAAAAGTCTTTCTCAGAAAAGTGATTTAGTGCAACACCTGAGAGTTCACACAGGTGAGAAGCCATACCAATGTTCAGAATGTCAAAAAACTTTTTCTCAGAAAAGCAATTTAGTGACACACCTGAGACTTCACACAGGCGAGAAGCCATACCAATGTTCAGAATGTCAAAAAAGTTTTTCTCAGAAAAGTAATTTAGTGACACACCTGAGAGTTCACACAGGCGAGAAGCCATACCAATGTTCAGAATGTCAAAAAAGTTTTTCTCAGAAAAGTAATTTAGTGACACACCTGAGACTTCACACAGGCGAGAAGCCATACCAATGTTCAGAATGTCAAAAAACTTTTTCTCAGAAAAGTAATTTAGTGACACACCTGAGACTTCACACAGGCTAAAAGCCATGCAAATGTTCAGAATATCAAAAGCAATTCTATAACAGAGGTAATTTAGTAAAGCGTCTGAGAGTTCACAGAGCCGAGATGCCAAACAAGTAAAAAGAATATCAAAAAGCCTTTTCTGCTATAAGTACTTCAGTGACACATCGAGAGGTTACACAAGCGAGGAACCATAATAGTGTTCAGAATGTCAAGAAACTCTCCCTGGTAAAAGTGCTTTAGTCAGACACCTGAGAGTTCACACAGGCGAGAAGCCATACCGGTGTTCAGAATGTCAAAAACAATTTTCTTGAAGAGGTGATTAAGGAAGACATCGGAGAGTTCACACAGGGCAGAAACCATGCTTATGTTCAGAATGTCCTAAATGTTTCTCCCGAAAAAGCAGTATAGTAAAACGTAAGGTAGTTGAACGCATCCAGATCTCATGTGGTGAGAACCGGCCACGACCCGCGTGTACTGGAGCGACCCATGACGTCACACCCATCTTTCCCAAGATCACAGAGGACCCCACCAGGGAGGTCAGGCGCCAAACAGGTGAGACCACACAATGATAAACAGATGACATTGTTTCATCTCTGGTAATATACTAGTATTTCTGTAAAATGATATTACTCTCTCTCTCTCTCTCTCTCTCTCTCTCTCTCTCTCTCTCTCTCTCTCTCTCTCTCTCTCTCTCTCTATCTCTCTCTCTCTCTCTCTCTCTCTCTCTCTCTCTCTCTCTCTCTCTCTCTCTCTCTCTCTCTCTCTCTCTCTCCCTCTCTCTCTCTCTAATAATCATTATAAACTGCATAGTATGGAGCCCAAAACTAAACCGTATAATTGAAATATATATATATATATATATATATATATATATATATATATATATATATATATATATATATATATATATTTTTTTTTTTTTTTTTTTATACTTTGTCGCTGTCTCCCGCGTTTGCGAGGTAGCGCAAGGAAACAGACGAAAGAAATGGCCCAACCGCCCCCCCCATACACATGCACATACACACGTCCACACACGCAAATATACATACCTACACAGCTTTCCATGGTTTACCCCAGACGCTCCACATGCCTTGCTTCAATCCACTGACAGCACGTCAACCCCTGTATACCACATGACTCCAATTCACTCTATTTCTTGCCCTCCTTTCACCCTCCTGCATGTTCAGGCCCCGATCACACAAAATCTTTTTCACTCCATCTTTCCACCTCCAATTTGGTCTCCCTCTTCTCCTCGTTCCCTCCACCTCCGACACATATATCCTCTTGGTCAATCTTTCCTCAATCATTCTCTCCATGTGCCCAAACCATTTCAAAACACCCTCTTCTGCTCTCTCGATCACGCTCTTTTTACTTCCACACATCTCTCTTACCCTTACGTTACTTACTCGATCAAACCACCTCACACCACACATTGTCCTCAAACATCTCATTTCCAGCACATCCATCCTCCTGCGCACATCTCTATCCATAGCCCACGCCTCGCAACCATACAACATTGTTGGAACCACTATTCCCTCAAACATACCCATTTTTGCTTTCCGAGATAATGTTCTCGACTTCCACACATTTTTCAAGGCTCCCAGAATTTTCGCCCCCTCCCCCACCCTATGATCCACTTCCGCTTCCATGGTTCCATCCGCTGACAGATCCACTCCCAGATATCTAAAAGACTTCACTTCCTCCAGTTTTTCTCCATTCAAACTCACCTCCCAATTGACTTGACCCTCACCCCTACTGTACCTAATAACCTTGCTCTTATTCACATTTACTCTCAACTTTCTTCTTCCACACACTTTACCAAACTCAGTCACCAGCTTCTGCAGTTTCTCACATGAATCAGCCACCAGCGCTGTATCATCAGCGAACAACAACTGACTCACTTCCCAAGCTCTCTCATCCCCAACAGACTTCATACTTGCCCCTCTTTCCAGGACTCTTGCATTTACCTCCCTAACAACCCCATCCATAAACAAATTAAACAACCATGGAGACATCACACACCCCTGCCGCAAACCTACATTCACTGAGAACCAATCACTTTCCTCTCTTCCTACACGTACACATGCCTTACATCCTCGATAAAAACTTTTCACTGCTTCTAACAACTTTCCTCCCACACCATAAATTACAGAGGTATAAGTTTGTTGAGTATTCCTGGTAAATTATATGGGAGGGTATTGATTGAGAGGGTGAAGGCATGTACAGAGCATCAGATTGGGGAAGAGCAGTGTGGTTTCAGAAGTGGTAGAGGATGTGTGGATCAGGTGTTTGCTTTGAAGAATGTATGTGAGAAATACTTAGAAAAGCAAATGGATTTGTATGTAGCATTTATGGATCTGGAGAAGGCATATGATAGAGTTGATAGAGATGCTCTGTGGAAGGTATTAAGAATATATATATATATATATATGGCCCACCAGCCAGGCTCGGGGCATCACCATCATTTTGATGAATGCTGGCCTGAACCCTTGCTTGCTTAATTCAAAATGAAGTGCATTAAGAAGTTGCAGCAAATGATGGAGAAGAATTATACTTGAGCATACAGGTGCTTGACCAGGAGGCATCATGATTTGTAGACACTGCCAATCCCTCCTCAGATAAGTCAGCAGAGCGTGCAATCTCAACCCTCTTGTTCAGATCAACAGCCCCATCTATTCCAAGGACAGACTTAAATGAAACATTTAAGCAATTAAAAGTTGTCACCAACAACAAAACTATTAAAGAAATGCGGAACAAAAATAAGGGGATCAAAAAACAGCTGCAAGTTAATTCATCTGAAATAAACAACACCTCTAAAAAATGGATAGGAAATGCTTCAAGATATATATATATATATATATATACCTGGTGCGTTGTTTACCCTCGAGACGCACCATGAGGGCTTCCCTGGTGGTGGTGGTCTGCAGGATAAGCCGTTCTTCAGCAGTCTTCCCAAGCCCTTCCGCGGACCACAGACCCCATTCTCCGGCCCAGCCAGACGATCCGGTACTCCACCTCGACCCGGACCACATCCTGTAGGACCACAGAACGTCAAACGAAGACCACAGTTTCAGGCCAACCCTCCTCCTCCGGCCAAGCAGCAAGACTCACCCAGCGAGGAGAAGCAGGTGGTCGCTCATTAAGGGTGCGAAAGTAGGAGTCTAGCAGTTCATCACCCACAGACGCGGGAAACGGCGATCAAATTTAAAGAGGGAAGTCAGCACCACAAGTAAAGCATCCTCCTCGAAGGCTCAGAGTGGGGTGCCTAAATGTGTGTGGATGTAACCAAGATGTGAAGACCCTTACTGGAAAAACAATCACTCTTGAAGTAGAACATTCAGACACAATTGAAAATGTGAAGGAAAATAGTGAAATTGGAGAAAAATGTAGCTTAGACATTGAAGCTTATTGATACAGTGGTTAAATTGATGAGAACTGCTATTGACGTTTGTGTAAATAAATTATACATTTCCTTTTTTCCATAGCCAGAGGTTGAACCATTATGTGACATTCATTTTTTTCATTCATTTCAAGCTAGAAGTTTCAGTTTCTAAATTGTTTCTTACATTTCTCATATGTATATATATGTATGTGTGTGTGTGTGTATATGTGCGTATGTATGTGTATGTGTGTGTATGTGTATATGTATATATATATGTATATTATCCCTGGGGATAGGGGTGAAAGAATACTTCCCACGTATTCCTCGCGTGTCGTAGAAAGCGACTAGAGGGGACGGGAGCGGGGGGCCAGAAATCCTCCCCTCCTTGTATTAACTTTCTAAGATGGGAAACAGAAGAAGGAGTCACGCGGGGAGTGCTCATCCTCCTCGAAGGCTCAGAGTGGGGTGCCTAAATGTGTGTGGATGTAACCAAGATGTGAAAAAAGGAGAGATAGGTAGTATGTTTGAGGAAAGGAACCTGGATGTTTTGGCTCTGAGTGAAACGAAGCTAAAGGGTAAAGGGGAAGAGTGGTTTGGGAATGTCTGGGGAGTAAAGTCAGGGGTTAGTGAGAGGACAAGAGCAAGGGAAGAAGTAGCAATACTCCTGAAACAGGAGTTGTGGGAGTATGTGATAGAGTGTAAGAAAGTAAATTCTCGATTAATATGGGTAAAACTGAAAGTTGATGGAGAGAGGTGGGTGATTATTGGTGCATATGCACCTGGGCATGAGAAGAAAGATCAAGAGAGGCAAGTGTTTTGGGAGCAGCTGAATGAGTGTGTTAGTGGTTTTGATGCACGAGACCGGGTCATAGTGATGGGTGATTTGAATGCAAAGGTGAGTAATGTGGCAGTTGAGGGAATAATTGGTATACATGGGGTGTTCAGTGTTGTAAATGAAAATGGTGAAGAGCTTGTAGATTTATGTGCTGAAAAAGGACTGATGATTGGGAATACCTGGTTTAAAAAGCGAAATATACATAAGTATACTTATGTAAGTAGGAGAGATGGCCAGAGAGCGTCATTGGATTACGTGTTAATTGACAGGCGTGCGAAAGAGAGACTTTTGGATGTTAATGTGCAGAGAGGTGCAACTGGAGGGATGTCTGATCATTATCTTGTGGAGGCGAAGGTGAAGATTTGTATGGGTTTTCAGAAAAGAAGAGTGAATGTTGGGGTGAAGAGGGTGGTGAGAGTAAGTGAGCTTGAGAAAGAGACCTGTGTGAGGAAGTACCAGGAGAGACTGAGTACAGAATGGAAAAAGGTGAGAACAATGGAAGTAAGGGGAGTGGGGGAGGAATGGGATGTATTTAGGGAATCAGTGATGGATTGCGCAAAAGATGCTTGTGGCATGAGAAGAGTGGGAGGTGGGTTGATTAGAAAGGGTAGTGAGTGGTGGGATGAAGAAGTAAGAGTATTAGTGACAGAGAAGAGAGAGGCATTTGGACGATTTTTGCAGGGAAAAAATGCAATTGAGTGGGAGATGTATAAAAGAAAGAGACAGGAGGTCAAGAGAAAGGTGCAAGAGGTGAAAAAAAGGGCAAATGAGAGTTGGGGTGAGAGAGTATCATTAAATTTTAGGGAGAATAAAAAGATGTTCTGGAAGGAGGTAAATAAAGTGCGTAAGAGAAGGGAGCAAATGGGAACTTCAGTGAAGGGCGCAAATGAGGAGGTGAAAACAAGTAGTGGTGATGTGAGAAGGAGAGGGAGTGAGTATTTTGAAGGTTTGTTGAATGTGTTTGATGATAGAGTGGCAGATATAGGGTGTTTTGGTCGAGGTGGTGTGCAAAGTGAGAGGGTTAGGGAAAATGATTTGGTAAACAGAGAAGAGGTAGTGAAAGCTTTGCGGAAGATGAAAGCCGGCAAGGCAGCAGGTTTGGATGGTATTGCAGTGGAATTTATTAAAAAAGGGGTGACTGTATTGTTGACTGGTTGGTAAGGTTATTTAATGTATGTATGACTCATGTGAGGTGCCTGAGGATTGGCGGAATGCGTGCATAGTGCCATTGTACAAAGGCAAAGGGGATAAGAGTGAGTGCTCAAATTACAGAGGTATAAGTTTGTTGAGTATTCCTGGTAAATTATATGGGAGGGTATTGATTGAGAGGGTGAAGGCATGTACAGAGCATCAGATTGGGGAAGAGCAGTGTGGTTTCAGAAGTGGTAGAGGATGTGTGGATCAGGTGTTTGCTTTGAAGAATGTATGTGAGAAATACTTAGAAAAGCAAATGGATTTGTATGTAGCATTTATGGATCTGGAGAAGGCATATGATAGAGTTGATAGAGATGCTCTGTGGAAGGTATTAAGAATATATGGTGTGGGAGGAAAGTTGTTAGAAGCAGTGAAAAGTTTTTATCGAGGATGTAAGGCATGTGTACGTGTAGGAAGAGAGGAAAGTGATTGGTTCTCAGTGAATGTAGGTTTGCGGCAGGGGTGTGTGATGTCTCCATGGTTGTTTAATTTGTTTATGGATGGGGTTGTTAGGGAGGTAAATGCAAGAGTTTTGGAAAGAGGGGCAAGTATGAAGTCTGTTGGGATGAGAGAGCTTGGGAAGTGAGTCAGTTGTTGTTCGCTGATGATACAGCGCTGGTGGCTGATTCATGTGAGAAACTGCAGAAGCTGGTGACTGAGTTTGGAAAAGTGTGTGGAAGAAGAAAGTTAAGAGTAAATGTGAATAAGAGCAAGGTTATTAGGTACAGTAGGGTTGAGGGTCAAGTCAATTGGGAGGTGAGTTTGAATGGAGAAAAATGAGGAAGTGAAGTGTTTTAGATATTGGAGTGGGTCTCACCCGGGTGGAACCATGAAGCGAAGTGGATCATAGGGTGGGGGAGGGGGCGAAAATCCTGGGGGCCTTGAAGAATGTGTGGAAGTCGAGAACATTATCTCGGAAAGCAAAAATGGGTATGTTTGAAGGAATAGTGGTTCCAACAATGTTGTATGGTTGCGAGGCGTGGGCTATGGATAGAGTTGTGCGCAGGAGGATGGATGTGCTGGAAATGAGATGTTTGAGGACAATGTGTGGTGTGAGGTGGTTTGATCGAGTGAGTAACGTAAGGGTAAGAGAGATGTGTGGAAATAAAAAGAGCGTGGTTGAGAGAGCAGAAGAGGGTGTTTAGAAGTGGTTTGGGCACATAGAGAGGATGAGTGAGGAAAGATTGACCAAGAGGATATATGTGTCGGAGGTGGAGGGAACAAGGAGAAGAGGGAGACCAAATTGGAGGTGGAAAGATGGAGTGAAAAAGATTTTGTGTGATCGGGGCCTGAACATGCAGGAGGGTGAAAGGAGGGCAAGGAATAGAGTGAATTGGAGCGATGTGGTATACCGGGGTTGAGTGCTGTCAGTGGATTGAATCAGGCATGTGAAGCGTCTGGGTAAACCATGGAAAGCTGTGTAGGGGATTGTATATTTGGTGTGTGGACGTATGTATATACATGTGTAGGGGGGTGGTTGGGCCATGCTTTCGTCTTTCCTTGCGCTACCTCGCAAACCCCGGGAGACAGCGACAAAGTATAAAAAATAAAAAAAATAAAAAAATAATAAAATATATATTATATAATAAAATATATATATATATATATATATATATATAGTATTATATATATATATGTTTCTTTTTTCTCTTTAAAAATATCGCCATTTGCCGCGTTAGCGAGTTTCGTTAAGAACTGAGGACTGGGCCTTTTTGGAATATCCTCACCTGGCCCCCTTGTCCTTCCCTTTGGGGAAAAAAAAAAAAAAACCGGGGAGGGGAGATTTCCCCGCCCCCCGCTCCCTCCCCTTTTAGTCGCTTCTACGACATGCAGGGGAAAACTGGAAGTATTTTTAATCCCCTATCCCCAGGATAATATATTTTATATATATTTTTTTTTTTTTCATACTATTCGCCATTCCCGCGATAGCGGGGTAGCGTTAAGAACAGAGGACTGGCCTTTGAGGGAATTACCCTCACCTGGCCCCCTTCTTGTTCCTTCTTTTGGAAAAAAAAAAAAAAAAAAAAACAGGGGGGGAGGATTTCCAGCCCCCCGCTCCCTTCCCTTTTTGTCGCCTTCTACACACGCGGGAAAACGTGGGAAGTATTCTTTCTCCCCTATCCCCAGGATAATATATATATATATATATATATATATATATATATAAGATATAGTGATTAGGTATCATCATAGTGTATATATTAAGTTTATAATGCATAGGGGTAAATGTGATTTATCTCATATATATGGTTGTTTAATTTGTTTATGGATGGGATTGTTAGGGAGGTAAATGCAAGAGTTTTGGAAAGAGGGGCAAGTATGAAGTCTGTTGGGATGAGAGAGCTTGGGAGTGAGTCAGTTTTGTTCGCTGATGATACAACGCTGGTGGCTGATTCATATGAGAAACTGCAGAAGCTGGTGACTGAGTTTGGAAAAGTGTGTGGAAGAAGAAAGTTAAGAGTAAATGTGAATAAGAGCAAGGTTATTAGGTACAGTAGGGTTGAGGGTCAAGTCAATTGGGAGGTGAGTTTGAATGGAGAAAAACTGGAGGAAGTGAAGTGTTTTAGATATCTGGGAGTGGATCTGGCAGCGGATGGAACCATGGAAGCGGAAGTGGATCATAGGGTGGGGGAGGGGGCGAAAATTCTGGGAGCCTTGAAGAATGTGTGGAAGTCGAGAACATTATCTCGGAAAGCAAAAATGGGTATGTTTGAAGGAATAGTGGTTCCAACAATGTTGTATGGTTGCGAGGCGTGGGCTATGGATAGAGTTGTGCGCAGGAGGATGGATGTGCTGGAAATGAGATGTTTGAGGACAATGTGTGGTGTGAGGTGGTTTGATCGAGTGAGTAACGTAAGGGTAAGAGAGATGTGTGGAAATAAAAGAGCGTGGTTGGAGAGCAGAAGAGGGTGTTTTGAAGTGGTTTGGGCACATAGAGAGGATGGAGTGAGGAAAGATTGACCAAGAGGATATATGTGTCGGAGGTGGAGGGAACAAGGAGTAAGAGGGAGACAAATTGGAGGTGGAAAGATGGAGTGAAAAAGATTTTGTGTGATCGGGGCCTGAACATGCAGGAGGTGTGAAAGGAGGGCAAGGAATAGAGTGAATTGGAGCGATGTGGTATACCGGGGTTGACGTGCTTGTCAGTGGATTGAACAGGGCATGTGAAGCGTCTGGGGTAAACCATGGAAAGCTGTGTAGTAATGTATATTTGCGTGTGTGGACGTATGTATATACATGTGTAGGGGGGGTGGGTTGTGGGCCATTTCTTTCGTCTGTTTCCTTGCGCTACCTCGCAAACGCGGGAGACGCGACAAAGTATAATAAAATAAAAATAATAAATATATATATATTATTATATATATTATAGAATTAATATTATAAATATATATATATATATATATATATATATATAGTATTAAAGTATACTTTTTACTTTCTTTTAAAACCTATTCTGCCATTTGCCTGCGTTTAGCGAGGTAGCGTTAAGAACATGAGGACTGGGCCTTTTTGGAATATCCTAAATGGCCCCCTTGTTTCTTTTTGGGAAAAAAAAAAAACCGAGAGGGGAGGATATCCAGCCCCCGCTCCCTCCGCCTTTTATTCGCTTCTACGACATGCAGGAATACGTGGAAGTATCTTAATCCCTAATCCCAGGGAAATAATATAAGTAATTATGTATTTATTTTTCTTTTTTTTTTTTTTCATACATTCGCCATTCCCGCGATAGGAGGTAGCTTAAGAACAGAGACTGGCCCTTTTAGGGAAAAACCCTCACCTGGCCCCCTTCTCTGTTCCTTTTTTGGAAAAAAAAAAAAAAAAAAAAAACGAGAGGGGAGGATTTCCAGCCCCCCGCTCCCTTCCCTTTTAGTCGCCTTCACGAACGCAGGGAAAACGTGGGAAAAATCTTCTCCCCCAACCCAGGGGTATATATATTATATTATATATATTTAAAAAAAAAATATATTTATATATAAAATATATATATATTATATATATATATAATATTAATATATATTATATTTATAATTATTATAAAAAATAAAATATAGATTGTTGTTTAATTTTTTATTGATGGGATTGTTAGGGAGGTAAATGCAAAAAGTTTTTGAAAGAGGGGGAAATATAACTGTTGGGGATGAGAGAGCTTGGGAGTTTAGTCAGTTGTTCGTGATAAAACAACGTGGTGGCTGAATCATATGAAAACTGCAGAAGTGTGACTATTTGGAAAAGTTGTGGAAGAAGAAAAGTTAGAGTAAATGTGAATAAGAGCAAGGTTATTGTACAGTAGGGTTGAGGTCAAATCAATTGGGAGGTGAGTTTGAATGGAAAAAAAAAATGGAGGAAGTGAATGTTTTTTGATATCTGGGAGTGGATCTGGAGCGGATGAACCATGGAAGCGAAGTGGATCATAGGGTGGGGAGGGGGCGAAAATCCCGGGGCCTTGAAGAATGTGTGGAAGTCGAGACCCTTATCTCGGAAAAACAAAAATGGGTATGTTGAAGGAATAGTGTTCCAACAATGTTGTTGGTTTCGAGGCTGGGCTATGGGGGTAGTTTTGGCAAGATGATGTTCTGGAATGAGATGTTTAGGACAAAGTGTGGTGTAGGTGGTTTGATCGAGTGATAACGTAAGGTAAGAAGATGTGTGGAAATAAAAAGCGTGGTTGAGAGAGCAAAAAGGGGTGTTTTGAAGTGGTTTGGGCACATGGAGAGGATATTTAGGAAAGATTGACCAAAAGGATATATTTGTCGGAGGGGAGGACAAGGAGAAGGGGAGAAACCAAAATTTGGGGGGGAAAAAATGGAGTGAAAAAAATTTTTGGGGGATCGGGGCCTGACATGCAGGAGGTTGAAAGGAGGGCAAGGAATAGAAATTAATTGAGCGATGTGGTATACCCGGGGGTTTATTTCTGTCGTGGTGAAACAGGGCATGTGAAAGCGTTGGGGTAAAACCCTGGAAAACTGTGTTTGGTATGTATATTTGGTGTGTGGAGTATTATATACATGGTATGGGGGGGGGGTGGGCCTTTTTTTTCGTCTGTTTCCTTGCGCTACCTCGCAAACGCGGGAGACAGCGAGAAATTTTAATAAAAAAAAAATAATATAATATATATAATATATAATATAGTAATATATATATATATATATATATATATATATAAATATATATATAATATATAAATATATATTATATATATATATATAAATATATATTAGAAAGTTTGTATGAAAAAAATCGTCATTTGTTTAATGTTTGTACCGTTTTAATAGGTATGATTGTACGTTTATAAGTATGTTTGTACGGGTTTAATAAGTGATGTTTTTGTACCGGTTTATAAGTATGTTTGTACCGGTTTATAAGTATGTTTGTACCGGTTATAAGTATGTTTGAACCGGTTTATAAGTATGTTTGTCAAATCCCGGTTTTATAAGAAAGTTTGTACCGGTTATAAGTATGTTTGTACCGGTTTAATAAGTATTTTTGTACGGGTTATAAGTAATGATTTGTACCGGTTTAATA
Source organism: Panulirus ornatus (assembly GCF_036320965.1). Taxonomy (NCBI): domain Eukaryota; kingdom Metazoa; phylum Arthropoda; class Malacostraca; order Decapoda; family Palinuridae; genus Panulirus; species Panulirus ornatus. The sequence continues at coordinate 3,465,082 of NC_092266.1, forward strand.
AGTATGTTTGTACCGGTTTATAAGTATGTTTTGTACCGATTTATAAGTAAGTTTTGTACGTATTATAAGAAAGTTTATACCGGATTATAAGTATGTTTTGGTACCGTTTATAAGGTATGTTTTGTTATTCTCTGGGATTGATTTTTGATATTAATGCCTATACGAGAAAACTGTCCTAGAAAAGTACAAAGGTATTATCAGGGATACATAACCAATAACTGATATAGAATATATTACAAAACAACTTACCATAAGAACATGAGAAGTAAGGGACACTGCAAGAGCGTATTGCCGATCTAGGCAGTTCCCTAGTCCTGTCCACAAACCAACTGCCTGTACCCATAAAACACATCCGAACCCTTCGTTTAAAGCTAACTAAAGACTACTTCAACTACGTACTTGACAGCTTGTTCAATAAATCTACTACCCTATTTCCCGAAAACCAATAACTACCCACAACCACCCTGAAGTCTATCTAAATCCATTATTTTAGGTCCTACCCAGTGCGTCATTCTAAGAACTTTATTCATTTTTAACTCTATGTATGGACTTCACCTTCTTCAAAAACTTCATTCACATCGCC
>NC_092266.1:3465764-3533356 GCF_036320965.1 Panulirus ornatus
GTTCTTCTCCAGTGAAAGCAAAAAATCATCGAGAAATTCATTTGCTTCCTCAATATCAGGATCTTGTGGCTCTGTGTTGGGGACGGGGCAGGTGGTCTCTGTGACTGGCTGTGTCTGGAGAGCGGTGCTGGTGGTCTCTGTGACTTGCTGTGTCTGGGGAGTGGGGCTGGTTGTCTCTGTGACTGGCTGTGTCTGGAGAGCGGTGCTGGTGGTCTCTGTGACTGGCTGTGTCTGGGAAGCGGGGCTGGTGGTCTCTGTGACCGGCTGTGTCTGGAGATCAGGGGAAGTCTTGGGTATAAATTTCAATATACTGTGAGCGATATCGTCTCTCAACCGATTCCTCTCGATCTTCTCTTGCACGGCCTTCATGATACGTTTGGGCGGCTTTCTCCATTTTCTTTGCATTTCAGTTGGTGATCCTGCGCCATCGAGCCACATGATACCAGAATAGTATCGTTCCTGTTTCCCAACGGGTCCAATCTTGGTGTCACACATGATGCCGAGTGAACCCAAATGGCGGCCGATGTTTACGTTGGAAGCCACGGGCTCGTTATGTATCTTGCAGTAACTTTCATACCGTTGCTGCAGCTCTTTCCTGCTGATAAGGTACCGCTTCATAGTAATAGTCTTTCCCTTCATTTGAACGAAGGTATTCATGAAACTAACAAAGGAAGCCTTTCCTTTGTAATCCCGTTTGTAGTAACAGAAAGCCATTGAAGACGTGGATTGGGTCAGGCGAAGTTACACAGACTAACAAGACAGTCCTATAATCAATGGTTCTGTATCAGCACTGAACTCGAAATACGTCAGAACGACAATTTCAACCCAGGGCTGGAGGGCCAGTTGATGATATTCTCACGTCTTGCTCAACCAAGTAACCTCGGTTAGACCTTGTTTATATTTAAATATAGTAAAGTTAATATAGTGAAGCTTGATGATTCTATTTATATGTAAGTTCCAATGTAGTTTGTATATATATATATATATATATATATATATATATATATATATATATATATATATATATATATATATATATATATATATATATATATATATATATATATATATATATATATATATGTATGTATGTATTTTCAATAATGGATGGAACTCGGCTCCTAAGGTGATTTTGTTGTTGGAGTGGGACCTCCAGCCATTCTGTTCACCTTTTCCCTTTCTGGACATGTGGTGGTGCATTGGGTAGTGTGGCAACCTTCGTCTTCATCTTTTTGGGTGCAGGCTTGCAAACCTCGTGGAGTAGTTGTTGGGTTTGCTTCTTTACTGCACCCGATATAGCCATCTGGGCGTAGCTATCTACCCGGGCTGGTGGGTCAGCCAGCATAGCTACACGCTCACTCGGTACCTGGGCTGGTGGACGAGCAGCCTTCCTTTCTTCCATGGCTACAGTCTGCCTAACGACCTGGGGTTGTGGAGCAGCCATCCTTACTACCACCCAGGTTGGTTGGGCAGCCTTCTTTCGTTTCTTTGCTACACCCTTCTGGTTGGGCTGGTTGGGCAACCTTCTTTTTCCTCTTCTTCGATACAACCTGCCAACCGAATTCGTCTGCTGGTGGGTCCGTTTCTTTCATGGATACAACCTCTGTAGCCACTTGGGCTGGCCGGTCAACCTTCGGTTGTAGGTAAAAGTATATATATAGAATAATGTGGTTATCATCAGCAGCCAGAGGCCATTCCTCCCTCCTTGCCTGCAGAGTGCTTGATTTTCTGGAAAGTTCTACGAAATTCTGGTAAGATAAATACTATTGAGAGGACGTTCTTAGGGGACAGTCAGGTTCAGTTTAGAGTTTGTTGTGGGATGGTTCTTTTACTGTGTCGTATCAGCCAGATGGGTATTTCTTTTCACAGTTTTCGTTAAAGTTTCTGTTTTCTAGAGGCATAACCTAGAACACTATTTTCCATATGTTTATCATTTTTCTCGTTATATTTTCATTATCATCATTAATTTTGTTATTGTTGACTTTCAGATATTTGATGTTATGTTTGTGATTCCCGTGGAAGCGTCTGACATCTTGCTAGAAGACTTTCTGGTCACAATATTTCTGCACTGGGGAGTTGATCGTATTCTTTTATTGCAGGTTTTGTTATTATCTTGCTTTACATTAAGGTCTACTGGAGGTTTTCCCAATGTTGGTTGAACATATGTCCAGCAACAGGAGATGGAGTAAGATACAGTATTGATGAGATTTATCTATCTATATAACTATCTAAATATTGCTCTATCAATCTATCAATCTAACTATCTATCCATCTATCTATCTGTCTATATATCTATCTTTATCTGAAAGTCAACAATAATAAAATCAATGATATATGAAGTATAACAATGTCCTCTCAATGGCAATTATCTCACGAGAATCTTCTAGAACCTTCCAGAAAACTATGAACTCTGCAGGCAAGGAGGGAGGAATGGTCTCTGGCTATTGATTAAATCATATTATTCCATATATATGTTTATATATAAATATTTATGTATATATATGAATGTATACATAACGTACAGAATAATGCTGTCATCATCAGTATCGAAGAAAACTGAAAAGGTGAGGTCCCACCGAGATTCGAACTCGGATTGCTGGATTTAGAGTCCAGAGAGCTAACCCTTACACCATGGGACCTGATAAGAACAGATGTGATTTCATCTAAATGTTTTACATATAATCCACCAGAGGCCATTCCTCCCTCCCTGCCTGCAGGGTTCAAGGTTTTCTAGAAGGTTCTCGAAGATTCTGGTAAGATCATTACCTTTGAGAGGTCGTCGTTAGGTAACAGTCAGGTTCACTCTATGGTTGGTGTTTGTAGTTGGTTGTCCGAGGATGTTGTTATACTTGATCAATTTTGTAATTGTTGACTTTCAGGTAGGAAGTACTCATTTACGATGCATCCTTATACTCACAACAACCTTATGAGTCACTTCAAGATTTATCTTCACTACAACTTTATTTTCACTAAACCATTAAGGTTGAAGTCAATGGTCACATTCACTACAATCTCAACACGACTGGTCTTATACCTAACCCATATTATCACTACATCCATGTACATGTATTTCTTGCAGAATAACGCAGATATCAATGATTTCTGTGAAAATAGACATATACAGCCTTACGTATCTATCGATCTATCTAATATCTGTTTTTTACCTATCTATCTATCGATCTATCTATCTATCTATCTTTCTAAATCAGAAAGTCAACAACAATATCATTAATGATACGTATAACTACGTCCTCTCAATGGCAGTTCCTACCCAGAATCTTCGAGAACCTTCTAGAAAACCTTGAACCCTGCAGGCAGGGAGGGAGGAATGGCCTCTGGTTGATTATATGTAAAACATTTAAATGAAATCACATCTTTTCTTATCAGGTCCCATGGTGTAAGGGTTAGCACTCTGGACTCTAAATCCAGCAATCCGAGTTCGAATCTCGGTGGGACCTCACCTTTTCAGTTTTCTTAGAAACTGATGATGGAACTGAGCCATATAGTTGACCTTCGATGGACATATATTTCTTACGGCCCACCATTTTATTTAAGTATGAAGATCTCACGGCAGAGAGGAAACGTGTGATATTCAAAATCAAAAGCCGCAATTGCCCTCATGGTAATGGTCGACATGTTTGCAGACAGATGACACAGACATGTGAGATGTTAGACAAATATGGACGTTCCTGGTTGCTGTATAGCCTAGGTTTATCATCACTTGTAATGAAGGAGAAATGTTGCACATTATTCCACACCTTTTTATTTGGGCTAGGTTAGGCTAGAATGAATAGGGTCCATAACGTAACAGAGCTGGGAAATGCATCATATCGGATCTGTATTTGTGCAAAATGGCGCGAGTTTGTGGAAGTGATTTACGCAATGCCAGAGAGAATCCACCTCCACCAGAAATAATGTCTCAGACCATGCAATATCTGCTGTTGGACGAGCAGGGGACATTAGACCAATATATTCCTGTAGTTTACTGCTCTTCCCAAACACGCAGCAAGACATTTGTAAAAGCGTTGAATTGAACTTTTCCATCGGTTTTCATATCCTTAATTACTTACACCAGTTCCAACAGATGGAAAAAATCATTTGAAAAATCAGAAATTATTTGCCTATAAAAAGCATTTTGATCGATCGTACCAAATATTCAATTATTTCTGTACCCGACAAAATATTCAGTCACTCCTATATCCGACATTTTTCCTGCTGGCTGGTGCCGTTAAAGTCATATGGTAATTTACCGCAATTAGATTATAGATATATTTATCTATATGGAATGGCTCAGCGTGAAGAATCATATATATTTTCACTAAATCCTCCTCTTCACTACACTCCCATCTTCACTACATAGCTCTAACACAACATCTTGACTACACCATTGTATGACCACATTATCATATCATTGTGTTCTTATCTTCACCACAGCCTCGGCAAAATTGATGTTTTCTTTACACATCAGGGTAGATGGCCATCTTTATGATGACAGAGAACACACATAACATATTAAACCACTTATCTTTAGTCACTTTAATCTAATTTTTGCTGATAAAACGAATTATAATGACAATCCTTGTGTTCTGTGACGGGACATTACACGGGTGAAGGAACTGCTTTGAGGCATGTGTATTAAACTATTGAGAAATAAACTTAACTGTATTAAAGTATTGACTTCGCTATATTAGACTTCTCTATATTAAGCTATGCTAGGATATGATCAGTTCCCAGGGTATATAAGGGCGGGAGCCGGGACCGAGAGCATCATTTGAGCTGTGACCTCTGTCGAGTGAACATCTCTGCTCCGCCTTGCAAGCTCCCTCAACCTTTCCTCGAACACTTCAATATAATAATGTTCACCAAGGAGGTAGGACGATCCTCCTTTGTCCAGGAGATGGAATTTGAATATGTCCATGTATTTGACATGGGCTATGGCTGTGTGGACATGGAGGTGGAATACCCAGACGTGGAAGTGATGGATGGAGTGGAATTTGGCTGTGTGGATATGGAGGTGGAATACCCAGACGTTGAAGAGATGGATGGAGTGGAATTGGTGGAATACCCGGACGTGCAAGTCATGGATGGAGTGGAATTTGGCTGTGTGGATATGGAGGTGGAATACCCAGAATTGGAATTGGAGGAAATGGAATATGGGTGAAGCTGGTATGAACGCCATATGGATTTGGTGAAGGTTGACCTTGTAATGTGTTGACGTAAACTAGGTCAACCACTGTGACCATGTGGCGGGGAGGGCCACATCCATCAACCACGAAGCAAGCCCCACCACGGAGAAGTATCCTGGTTGCATCCACGTACGAGAACCACCGCGGGATTGCCGTCATCCAGTACCCCTGCTATGCCTCCTACAAGAAGGCACTTCTTGCCGACGTGACACCACTTTCCGTCAACGGTCACTGTGCAAAAGTGAAACCTCACCGTCCCACTGATGCTGACCAAGTGACCTCGCCCACTCAAGTGGCACTGCAGCCCACACGCCCTGCCAGACCCACCATCCATGAGGAAATGCAGCCCACCCCACTTGTCAGGCCCACCTTCAGGGAGACATGTCAGGGCTCAAGACCTATCAGGCCCACCATTCAAGACCGACTTGGTCCCCCAACACATGTCAGGCCCACCATTCAAGACCGACTTGGTCCCCCAACACATGCCAGGCCCAGCGTTCTAGACCGACTGGGACCAATAACACATGACATGTCCTACGTTACAGACCGACTGCACTTCGCACCACGTACGGGCGTTAAAAGGCGTGTCGAGATGACACACGCTCCCCGTGCCAAAAGATTCAGTTTGTGAGGAACTGGAGTTCTTTCTTCCTGCTGGTGCTGCAGGAGAACACGGCCCTAGAGTGGACACTGGAGGTGTGTTTGTGTTTGTGTTTGGATTATCACTGAGGAACCAACACCAAAACAACTTTAGTTTCGCCCCGCCAAGGATTACGTTAATCTAGCGGAAGTAGTGGATGGGACATAATAGCTACATAGGGACGATGAAAAACAAAGAAAGAAAAAAATGGGAACATTATCCCGCCCAAAAAAAATACATAAATTTACGGGGATAATTTCCTTCGTCTTCAAAGAAAAGATGAAACTCTTCCGACGCTACCGTGCCTTCCATAAAGCAACCCTCAAAGAAATCACTTTCTACACAATGCGCAAGGATTTGGTTAGCCAATCTTCATATGGCTGGGGCTATTCTTCCCTCTGATTGATTCATTTTTCAAGATTAAGGAAAGTTATAATAAAAATATTATATTGAGTTTCTCCGTTGGCGTCAGGGTAAACACCCATCCCCCCCGAAGCTTGGTTACCTTTCCGTGGTGGGGGGGACTTCATGGATTGGGCAGTAGCAACCATCGTTGGTTGCTTCTGTTCAATCCATGAACGAAAAACCAAGCATCTTGAACGTAATTGTCGTATAAATTCACTTGGTGTCAAAACTGACGCGAAAGTGGTTGTCTCAATTTTGTCAGAGATGTTTGTGCGTCTCGGCCTGATGGCGGGAGTCGGTTTGGCGCTGTGGTCATGAGGGAATACGAGGAAGATTGGCAACCGTCCCAGAAGTAGCTACAGTGAGGCCCAGCAGCTGTCCCTAATACTGTGGAAGGCACTCATGTAAGGTGTGCAGTGAGGCGCACCAGTAACAAGGGAAACGGACAAACAAAACAGCAACCTTGATCATCAGGAGGCTATCCAATGCTCAGAGTAGATAAGGACGATTATTGTATGGCTTCGCTCAGAGGATGAAAATCTTAGTATACAAGCTAGGCTTTTAGAGTGTCTCAAATCTATGGAGTATAAACAAAAATCTATGAAATTATGTCTTATAATATAGTAACCTGTAATGAGGTTAGTGATTTTGTATATTTTATGCAACCTACTTTAACAAAGTTGATCAGGGAATTGGCCAGATATATATATATCATGTTGGTGTATGGGAAGGCCATATGGGAGACGGAGAGAGAGGCAGGAGCAGGAGAGAAATGATCAAACCTTCCTGCTTGTTCATAGTTGCTGCCTGAAATTTGTCTTCTGATAGTTCTACAGTTTTTGTTTGTGTTTGTTATACTAATTATTAACATAAGAAAATTGTAATATAATGATTAAAGAAAATTATAGTAATTATAATTTAGAATTGTTATAGGTACTATGGTTACGTGATACTATGATTATTCCAATGATAATTTTATTTCATGGATTTTCCATGCTTTATGGTGATATCTATCTTCTTGTGTTTAATTATTTCATTCTGGTACCAGTTTTCACAACACATTATGTACTTTTGATTCTTATATTTGGACTCCAGTTTATTCTTGCATTATGGCTTCACCATTCTGCTCACACCAGCATTACATGGAAGGATGCTACGGCAACCATCCTCTGACCACTTACCCATCCTGAGCACACTCCATCCAGCTCACCCAGTCAATACAAAAGACAGCTACCTGGGTCAGAGGAGTGCAACGTGACGACCACCTGAGTGCTGGATCACTAAACAGGCGTCACTAACCATCCAGATACCCAGGCGGTTAGTACTGGTAATATACCTCCCTGGTTGTTAGCTTCCTACAAACTACTACCTACTCCCATAAATTACACACATCGTAAAGTAAAGAAACACCTTACACATAACCACTCACCATTGATAGAAATCAGAGATCAAATCAATATTCTTCAATAAATCTATCACTAACCTAATCATATAGAGGCAAACAGATAACTGGCACTCTTTCATCAACACAGTGAACCGAAAGACCCACATCACCACTCGTCTCACCAGTCCTTACTCATGAAGCACACCTGACTCATCACAGTAAAATCCATTGTCCCAAAGAACTTACAAACATACTCATGAGACATTTCTCAAAAATTACCCACAAACCAATCTCGCCTTTAAAAAGGAAAGTTGTGAAAAATCTACCCAAAATCCATTCAGAGACAATCGCCCACGTACCCTTCACTCCCACTAATACAAACAATGCCTTTAAAATATTGGGGAACTTTCCTCCTACAGACCTTAATAATGTAACAGACTTCCACATGAAACACTATGGTCCATTTGCTAATGGGTTTGGAAGCCTCTCACCAACATGCTCTTGAACTGGCCCAAATGCAGCAGTCACAAAACCAGTCTTCCACCACCTAAAACAGTGTACCTGGACAGAAGTCCCACAGACTTTACATATGTAATGAAAATAGATAATTAAGGTTTTTCGTAGTCATTGATTATGTTAAAATTTTAAATTTTCTGAGTCTATTTAGCCTAAATTTTGTGAGTCTATTTAGCGTATGTGAGCACATTAAAAAAAATGGGTAGTAAGGATAACAAACTGACCTCAACAGGAAATATGTAAACATTGTGTTAGGGATGAATGTTTCACAATCAAAGGTTCAGCTAAGGATTTAAAAACTTCCATTAGTTTCTTATATATTTGATGTCCTCGCTGCTCTGATATCTAGAAACTGTACCTTTGATAGAGGTTATATTTTAACATCCTTTCAGTTCTATGTAGCCCTTAAACTTGCACCTTTAAAATGCATTTTTGTTGCTTAATATTCTGTTTGGTGATTTTCCAAGGCATATTTGAAGGCAAGTCTGCCTCCACATTGATGGATCTATTAGGTCTTGCAGAACAACAGATGCTGCTGTCCTCAAGGCAAATGACCTGTAAATAGAGAAGGTCAAGAATCATTGTTTAAGCTTGTATTTAAGAGAATTGATATGATATACAGTTTGTTGTGCAACTATGTAGCTATTTTCCTGACAGTGGAAAGTATAATCGGTTTATTTTTCAGAAATCAGCTTGATGAATCCTGCCCTGAGCCCTTGCTTGCTTAATTCAAAATGAAGCGCATTAAGATGTTGCAGCAAATAATGGAGAAGGCTTACACGCACTTAAGCATACAGATGCTTGACTAGGAAGCATCATAATTTCTAGAAACTGCCAATCCCTCCTCAGAAAAGTCAGCAGACCCTGCAGTTTCAGCCATCTTGTTCAGACCAACAACCCAACTATTCCAAGGTCAGACATAAATGAAACTTTTCTCTGTAATGTGAAAATTCCTGCAGCAATGTAGAACTTTCAGAGCTATGTTGTATATGTTCGTGGTAAAGGCTACTTTAAAATGTCATACATGTTGTAGGGGTTTCATATGATGAATCTTTTTTCATATTCAAAGGAGTAAGCGGCTCTTAGAATAGTGAAGGAGCCCTTTTTTTCGGTTTCTTTGAGAAAAAAGACTTGTCTGCTACTGCTGGCATCATGCCACGCCTGTTTTATGCTGAACTATCATAACATTGTCATATTGACAGAGCAATATGGAGGCTTTAAATACTATGATTTACTTGCACACATACGGGAATCACTAGCAGGGCACAGCTGGCTATCTAGTGGTGTGCTCACCACCCAACAGTACCAAATAATTTCCTGTCAAGTGGAAAAATGAAACTCTGATCTAACATTTCTCACAGAAACTGAAAACAAGGTGTAGGGAAATGGAATGACAGTGGTCAAAGATAAGAGAAAATGAATTATACTGTAGCATGACAGGCATGAAAGAGCTGGTCTTCAGAAGAGTTAAAACAGAGATTTTATCAGGAATACAATATGAATCTTAAAGTAGAGCTTACAAAAATCCTATAAGGCAACTTGCAATAAGTGTGATCTTAGAGCACATAATAATCACAATCCAACCAGGTGTAGCTCTCAAAAACCAATGAGGTAGCAAAGTTGAATAACAATACAAAGGCTAACTGAACAATGTGCAAAGGTGAATAAAAATGATATTCATGTATAGGATTTTTGTAAGCTCTACAGTAAATTTGATGGAAGGTACTAAATTGTTATGTAAGGGGAGAAATATTTGTAAATTTTCATTTGTTCGTCAAACACAAAGAACATCATCTACATACCTAAACCAAATTGCATTAGAAGGTAAGATATCCTTTAGTAATTTTGTTTCAGAAAATTCCATGTAAAGATTACTTAGTACAGGTCATACAGGTCATACCAAATTTTTGAACATAATAATCTCCATTGAATTGAAATACACAGTCTTTTATACACAATTTTATCAGTTCAATGAAATTTGACTTTGAAGCAGGTAAATGAATATCATCCAAGACATCAAATAAATATTCTAAAAGGTCATCAACTGGAACTTTAGTGGAAAGTGAGGAAACATCAAAGCTAACTAGTTTAAAATCAAAATTAACATTGATATTGCATAGCTTGTTGACTAAATCTACATTGTTCATGATATTAGAATTTGATACCTTACCCAATAAAGGGCTTAATAAAGAAACTAACCATTTTGACAATTCATATGTGATGGAGCCTACTGAACTCACTATAGGTCTTGCTGGAAAATTCTGTTTATGTGTTTTGATAAGTCCATACATATATGGCAATGAAGGGGACAAAGATGACAAACTTTTGATAAGAGAGATGTTACCTTTCAACAACAACTTCATTTCTTTATTGAAATGAGAATTAACTGCTTCTAAGGGAGTTTTACTAAGTTTAGAATATGTTGTGTCATCATTTAGAAGATCATTCATTTTAGATAAATATTTACTTTTGTCTAAAATCACAACAGAGTTAGACTTATCTGCTTTAGTAATATGTATATCCTTGTCTTTCTTTAAGGTGTTAATAGCTCTTATGAATCTTTTAGGGCAATTAGCTTCCACTGGTTTTGACAAACTGGCATACACTAAACCCTTACAGATATTAATTTCATCATTACTTAAATTACTGTATTTTTCTAAATTACAAAAAGACTTTGTGACATCAACACAGCTGGCTTCCCTGTCAGAGCACACAAAACAAACCATAGCCTAATGCACACAAGGAATCTTTATCTAGTTTATTAGATAGGTTTACCACAAAAGATGGGTTTGTGTTCTTGGTCCAGTCGCTGTTTTCAATAAGATGGTCCAACTTACAATTTAGTGACACTTGTAGCCTATTGCATTCTTTCCTTAATTTATCATGGCAATAGTCCAACATCCGGTTCTTCCAGTGTGTCGGTATTGCCATTTGAAAGGCACGTTTCTTCTCTCTTGAAATGCGAAAAGCCTCCTCCATTTCAAGTTTCTTTAATTCAATGTTTTTCTTTAAAATAATATTTTGGAATTGGTCAAATCGTCGACCAGACAGCTGAAACAAACGTTGAGGTAGGACAGATCTTGGCATCATTTGTTCATCAAGGCATTTCCTAAGGAACCCAAATCGTAACTTTAGTTGGTAAGCCTTGATTAGCGATTTGGAGAAAGCAGTAACGAAAGGAGAAAGTCCAAGACAGCTTGTAGAGAAGAAATAGAAGAGCCGTGTGGAATCCATGTTGGAAAGGATCACAATTTTGCGCGTCATCAAGATATTCCTATGAGTCCACGGGGAAAATGAAACACGATAAGCTCCCAAGTGCACTTTCGTGTATTAATCACATCATCAGGGGAGACACAAGAGAGAAATATGTCAGTTGATATACATCGAAGAGACGAAGCTAAGAGCCATTTGGTAAACATGTGATTGTCCAAAACATACAACGAGGGTTCATAAACTTATCATTTTACAAATTTTATCAACAATAAAGTTATCTAATTTGTATAGACCATCACTAATATTAAGATTATAATTCTTTGTGTACTTCATAATAGAAGATTCAATGATATTCCTCTTGGTAATAGAGTTAGAGTTAATAACTGAGATGGCGTTACTCCAATCAATACAATGATCATACTTTTTAACGTGATTAAACAAGGCAGGTAAGTCTAACTCTGTTCTGATTTTAGACAAAAGTAACTATTTATCTAAAATGAATGATCTTTTAAATGATGACACAACATATTCTAAACTTAGTAAGAATCCCTTAAAAGCAGTTAATTCTCATTTCAATAAAGAAATGAAGTTGTTGTTGAAAGGTAACATTTCTCTCATCAAAAGTTTGTCATCTTTGTCCCATTCATTGCCATATATGTATGGACTTATCAAAACACATAAACAGAATTTTCCAGCAAGAAATATAGTGATTTCAGTAGGCTCCAACACATATGAAATGTCAAAATGGTTAGTTTCTTTATTAAGCCCTTTATTGGGTAAGGTATCAAATTCTAATATCATGAACAATGTAGATTTAGTCAACAAACTAAACAATATCAATGTTAATTTTGATTTTAAACTAGTTAGCTTGGATGTTTCCTCACTTTTCACTAAAGTTCCAGTTGATAACCTTTTAGAATATTTATTTGATGTCTTGGATGATATTCATTTACCTGCTTCAAAGTCTAATTTCATTGAACTGATAAAATTGTGTATAAAAGACTGTGTATTTCAATTTAATGGAGATTATTATGCTCAAAAATTTGGTATGGCAATGGGTAACCCTCTTTCACCTGTACTAAGTAATCTTTACATGGAATGTTTTGAAACAAAATTACTAAAGGATATCTTACCTTCTAATGCAATTTGGTTTAGGTATGTAGATGATGATCTTTGTGTTTGACGAACAAATGAAAATTTACAAATATTTCTCCCCTTACTTAACAATTTAGTACCTTCCATCAAATTTACTGTAGAAAAATGAAAACAATGGTGTGTTACCATTTCTAGATTCCATGATCCATAGACAAGGAAACAAGTTTAAGTTTAGCATATACAGGAAACCCACCAATGTATGCTCATATATCCATTATTACTCATCTCAACATGATCAGTACACCTGCACCCTGAGCCACCGACTCTCGCTCCACTTACAAGAAGGTGGAATCAAACATCATCATGAACAAAAGCATGGAACGAGACTAACGAGGGAGATTATAATGAATAACATCAAAATCATTACTAGTTGTAGTGATCGCAGGAGACTACAGAGATTAGAAGCCATTCACATAAGAGAGGAAGCCACTGTCATCAACATCCAGACAAACATGACCACAGCCTTATAGCTCTTTGATGGCCCGCCAATAGGACGTAGAGCTGATAATGCCATGTCAAATTCCCGATTGCTCAGATGTGATTAATTACTGTGTTGTTACAAACATTCCATTATACAAAGGAATGTAAAGGTATCCATACAGCAGTGGACCACTGGGTCACTTCGAGGCTGATGGTGATAGTGGAAGATATCAGGAACTCACACATTAGTGTAGTGGAAGATATCAGGAACTCACACATTAGTGTAGTGGAAGATATCAGGAACTCACACATTAGTGTAGTGGAAGATATTAGGAACTCACACATTAGTGTAGTGGAAGATATCAGGAACTCACACATTAGTGTAGTGGAAGATATCAGGAACTCACACATTAGTGTAGTGGAAGATATCAGGAACTCACACATTAGTGTAGTGGAAGATATCAGGAACTCACACATTAGTGTAGTGGAAGATATCAGGAACTCACACATTAGTGTAGTGGAAGATATCAGGAACTCACACATTAGTGTAGTGGAAGATATCAGGAACTCACACATTAGTGTAGTGGAAGATATTAGGAACTCACACATTAGTGTAGTGGAAGATATCAGGAACTCACACATTAGTGTAGTGGAAGATATCAGGAACTCACACATTAGTGTAGTGGAAGATATCAGGAACTCACACATTAGTGTAGTGGAAGATATCAGGAACTCACACATTAGTGTAGTGGAAGATATCAGGAACTCACACATTAGTGTAGTGGAAGATATCAGGAACTCACACATTAGTGTAGTGGAAGATATCAGGAACTCACACATTAGTGTAGTGGAAGATATCAGGAACTCACACATTAGTGTAGTGGAAGACATACAGATAATCTAAAGATAAACCTGTATATTGTCAGTGTGACTAATGATGAGTCGCAAATAATGTTAGTCTTGAACTTGAAGGGAAATATTTATCAAGTTTATTGTGAAACGTATCTATAATGCTGCTTCCAACCACTCTAACTGGTACATTATTCCATGTTAACAATCATATTGAAGATAAAATACTTCACCTCATCTGAGGTCAAACGTTTGCCCACCAGTTTGCGTTCATTACTACGAGTGACATCAGATGTGACGTCATTAGTAGATAGATATCTATACCTCATAGTGATTTTTGTTGGTAATACAGACAGTTAGTTTCGCTCTATTTCCAATGAACGTAACTTTAAAGTAAAGTACTCATGGTAAAAAGTATCTTCCCGGATGTGTCCGATGAATTTAGAAATGATCAATACGACTCGTGTTATCTGGGTAGGGTTGGTGAGTGTGAATGTGGACATGTTTCCTCATGATTATGGCAACTCATCTTTATTGTTAACTCCAACGAAATATGAAATCAATATAACATTTATTATGTCCTTGAGTATGTTGTAGCAAGCGTTCGGATCGCACTTGTCACAAGTTATGGTTTCACTTCCACTACACCAATCTATAGTCACAAGACATTTTATCGATAAACCCCTAAGGATGGAGGAACAGCTGAGTTGAGTGTGGGACTGACTTCGGCAGCCAGGATTCGAACCTGTGCGCTCGACCCTGGGCGGCCCGTGGATGGGTCATGGTAAGGAAGTTTATTGATTTGTATAGAAAACAAATATCATGTAGGTAATTACTGATGAAATTCTGGCTTATATAGACAGATAGATCAAAAGATTTAAAAATACAGAAGATAGACAATTGTGGCGATCAACTTATCTCTTTCGTCCATCTTTCTTTGAAATGATCTACTTTGTAACAGAAATATTATTGTCCTCACCGAGTAACGTGTATATTTGTGTGACAGATTGGATACGACTCGTGTGAGAATAATAATATTGGTCAAGATTAGTGTCTTATATTTCATTAGATTACAGATTACGGGATATTATCAACCAGCAAAACAGCTTTTGTTTTGTTGGTAAAATCGCTAAATCTGTAAATAAAGCGAGCAGAAGGTAGGAAATATGAGGCTCTAACTTACCTGGTCACGTCAACTTCTTGTGTTATTTACGTAAAAGAAATTAAACTTTTAATGAATTGTTACATTACCTTCTACTGTTGTCATGTTGGAGGTGTTACCGGGTTATCCCACCTGTCATGTTGGAGGTGTTACCGGGTTATCCCACCGATCATGTTGGAGGTGTTACCGGGTTATCCCACCTGTCATGTTGGAGGTGTTACCGGGTTATCCCACCGATCATGTTGGAGGTGTTACCGGGTTATCCCACCTGTCATATTGCAGGTGTTACCGGGTTATCCATTACTATGAGTGAAATCAGACTAATGTGTTCTTAAATAGCTTGTTTGATCAAGATTATGGAAAGGTTTGATCATTTTCAATACTTGTATCAAATCATCTTTAACATTCTCTTTTTTAAGCTATATATATCTAAGTCGTTTAGCCGGCTCTCATAGGATTTGTTGATGAGTGTGGGAATCATCTTGGTAACTGGCTGGCCTCTGTACTCCCCAGTCTGTCTAGGACTAAGTACGTAAGTACGTAGCTGCTTCGTGCAATAGTTTGTGTTTGGATGGTGGAGCTTAATATGAGTTCCCCATAAAGACTGGACGTTAAGGACACTTTCATAAAAGTAAGACATTTAATAGTGATATCTTTCTCGTAACTTATTCATTTACTTTAGTGCATCTTATACGAAAAGGTTCATTATAAGAACATTAAATTGAGCCATCAACATTCACTATGACCCAGGGAACATCTGTAGCGATCCAATAATTTGATCCAATCGTTTTTGTTGTGTATTGTTGTGCGATGACGGTATTTCAGATGTTGTAGTGCTAGTAGAACACTGGCTGGGTTATGAGGCTCAGTAAGATGTCTGATGTATCTGTCGTCAGACATACGTACATGAGAGGCATTTGTGAGTGTTGCTGTTATGTTAACCTTCACCTCAACATACTGGCCGGGAAGGAGAGTGGAGGTTTGTCATAAAGAATGCAGTGGTGAATGAACCACTATTGACGACTATAATAATCCTGATCTATTTTCGAGCAATGAGTCTATGGGAAAAGGTCGTCTTCCCAACCTTGTATGTAAATATAGAGTGTTTGTGTACATATGTTTGTTACTGTTTATTGATATAGTTAAAACTCAGACAAAGAGAGAGAGAGAGAGAGAGAGAGAGAGAGAGAGAGAGAGAGAGAGAGAGAGAGAGAGAGAGAGAGAGAGAGAGAGAGAGAGAGAGAGAGAGAGAGAGACTATCTCTACCTACCTACATACGAGTACCCACCACGATATACTGCCAAAATGGCGGGGCTAAGACTGAGCGCTCACCACACATGCCGCTTCTTTGATGTAAATGTTTGTATTTCCTGCCCAACAGACAGACAAACATATAGACAGACAGACAGAGCGAGATTACTAGAAGGATAGATTGTTAATATGATTTATTCTACATCTTTTCATCTTCCTTTTTGATAATGATAATGACATAGTTAAGAAAACGTCGGAGACTTAATGTTCTCTGACCCAGGAATGTGTCTTTATTCTTCATATCTGGACTCACACTGGACGATGATCATAATAAAGATGTACAAATCTTTCGTCACACTCCAGACACATATGGTTAGATATAACAAGAGAGTATAACGCTTCGTAAGGTTGTAGTATATCCAGGGTATGATTTAACTGGAGGAAATCACACACCTTGATATTGTCAGAGACAAATGATGATTCTTGTTTTGTTCTCATGATGTTATGGAGACGTAGAGCGTATCCACGAGGCCCTAGCTATCTACCATCCACCAGTGGCTTGTCCTCACAACATGAGAGGTGATGGTAAGTCCATCATGGAACACTTGCTCTCACAACACCGGACGGGAGGATAAGCCCGACCAAACAACTTACAACATCAGACAGAGAGGAGAGTGTCTCCAGACACACTTGCTGCCTCCTAACCATTAGTGTCTTACTCTCACAACATCAGACAGAGAGGAGAGTGTCTCCAGCCACACTTGCTGCCTCCTAACCATTAGTGTCTTACTCTCACAACATCAGACAGAGAGGAGAGTGTCTCCAAACACACTTGCTGCCTCCTAACCATTAGTGTCTTACTCTCACAACACCAGACAGAGAGAGAGTGTCTCCAGACACACTTGCTGCCTCCTAACCATTTGTGTCTTACTCTCACAACATCAGACAGAGAGGAGAGTGTTTCCAGACACACTTACTGCCTCCAAACCATTAGTATCTTACTCTCACAACATCAGACAGAGAGGAGAGTGTATCCAGCCACACTTGCTGCCTCCTAACCATTAGTGTCTTACTCTCACAACATCAGACAGAGAGTGAGTGTCTCCAGACACACTTGCTGCCTCCTAACCATTTGTGTCTTACTCTCACAACATCAGACAGAGAGGAGAGTGTTTCCAGACACACTTACTGCCTCCTAACCATTAGTATCTTACTCTCACAACATCAGACAGAGAGGAGAGTGTCTCCAGCCACACTTGCTGCCTCCTAACCATTAGTGTCTTACTCTCACAACATCAGACAGAGAGGAGAGTGTCTCCAGCCACACTTGCTGCCTCCTAACCATTAGTGTCTTACTCTCACAACATCAGACAGAGAGGAGAGTGTCTCCAGCCACACTTGCTGCCTCCTAACCATTAGTGTCTTACTCTCACAACATCAGACAGAGAGGATGTTATGCCTCTTATCTAACCTGACACATCAGCCGGGGTCTCAGGACGTTGATAAGGTCATGGTCGGATCCCCTTATGTATCTATCATGTGACCTCAGGTGAGTTATTGAACGTTATCGCTGATAATACAGCGTTGTTAGGGGTACATGATGGTGATTATTAACCTCGCTTAGACACACACATACACACGTACAAGGTTGTATATAAGCCCGGCTGGCTCAGTCGGTAGAGCACGAGACTCTTAATCTCGGGGTCGTGGGTTCGAGCCCCACGTTGGGCGGTAACAGTTTTCTATGATGTAACATGAAACAGCCTCTGAACATACCATCCACAGCTCGTCTAGATCAACCAATCTACCATGGTTCCATGAACTGTTTAAACAGTTTAAGCGAAGAGAGAAAGACTGACAGAGAGAGGTAAAGAGAGAGATTACCAAAGATTATATATGCACAACAGGTAACACAGACCTAATTACCTTCCACGAGCTAAGAAAATAGCTTTGCCATTCAGCAGGGCCAGCGCGTACTGCTTAACCAAGCCGAGAGCGCCAAACTTTTTCCGTTGCTTCTCGGCAAGTAGTGCGTGCTGAGCAGTTACCAACTTAGCGCTTTTGGCGATAGATCTAGCACCTAAATTTCGTATTTAGCACCTTAGCTCCTTTTCGGGCGTTTTATCTCGTATCTAGCGCCAAATTTAGTGTTATTTCAATATATGAAGAAATTCAAACATCAATCAAAATATGTTAATGTTATTTAGTAAGTTTATTCTAAACCTATTAAGATAACAAGGAAAGCAATACAAATATTGCACGTATTTCATTTTCATCGAATCGAACAGGTTCAGTTTGGGTGTATTCTACGGGCTCCTCCTCCTCAAGTGCCCCGTTCAGCTCAGGTTCAGTCGGACTCTGGGTGGCGACAGAACTATCCGTGGGCCGTGAAGGACAGTAACACTGGTTGTGTGTGTGTGTGTGTGTGTGTGTGTGTGTGTGTGTGCAGACCATTACATTTAACGAACACAACAATGAGTGAGAAATATATTCAACATTTTAAAGCAGAGTGGTTGAAAGACCCTAAATATGAAAAGTTAAGAGAAATAGAAGGGATGACACAAAATGTATTTGCAAGTACTGCCATCGTCCATCGCCTGCCAAACTTAGTGACACTGAAAGACACAACAACACAGCTAAACACAAGACAGCTGAAGAGTCATTCAGCACTCAAAGACAAACCACAATTCCGTTTGAAAAAGTGATTGATGACGCACGAGAGACTGAAGGAAATGTGTCACTGTTCACTGCAGAACATTGTACATTACGTGTTGTTCATCGTGTCAGCTATCATCGTGTTGTTCATCATCTCAGTAAGCTATGTAAAGCAGGATTTGCAGACAGTAAAGGATGCAAGGATTTCAAGTTAAAAAGGTGGAAGTGTAGTGCAGTTGTGTGCAATGTGATGCCCCGCATTTCAACAGACTTAAAAAGTGATATAGACAATCAGAAGTTTGGCTTCTTAACTGATGAAAGTAATGACATTACGGTAACGAAACTATTGGGTATCGCTGTCCAGTTCTACTTTGAAAGTAAGAATAAGATTGTAATGACTTTCCTGGACCTTGTTGAGCTGACTGACTGTAATGCTAATAGGATATGTGATGCCATCAAGAAGTCCTTGAAAAATAATGGATTGGAGTTACAAAACCTTATTGCAATTAGCCCCGACAATGCTTTTGTGATGACAGGTGTTAACAGTGGAGTGTATGATACACTCAGGTTAGAAGTTCCTCATCTGATCCTGATCAAGCGTGTGTCATTCTCTACTGCTAGTTGTCTCATGCTGCAGCAGAGTGTCTCCCTAGGAACCTGGATTTTATCATCAGAGAAACCTATGATTGGTTCTTCCACTCTGCCAGTGATGGTCAAGCTCCAATGAAATTTATACAGCTAAGCCAGCCTCGATGGCTGTCAATTAAATCAGCAGTTGTCATAATACTGCAGCAGTGGGTTGAACTTAAGACCCACTTTGAAATGGCAAGAAATGATGAAAGGTGTTACACATCTCAGAACCTCTATGATATGTTTTGTGACAAGAGAAACTATGCCTTCCTGATATTCCTGAAGCATAGTCTTGGAGAAGTCCAGTGCGTAAATGAGAAATTTGAAGCTGAGGTACAGGATCCAAGCAAACTGCTAAGTGACCTTATTCAACTTATTGATTCCATAACTTCCAAGGTCCTCATCCCAGGCAGAAATTAAAGGACCCACATCTGTACCTGAGGAACGAGTTTGAAAATGAGATGGCACAATGTAAGCTTCCTGATGAAAAGGATATCCGAGGAAGATATATACAGTTTGTAGTGGAGTTGGTGAAACAGCTTCGTCAACGTTTGCCAGATAATGTCCAAGTGTTAACAGTCAGTGTCATCACTGAGTACAAGTGAATGTCTGCAACCCATAAAGCCTGGGATATTAGAATTAGCAAAGATGTTTACTGGTAACGAAAAATTCTCACGCATTGAGCTCCAGTTGAGGAAGCTTCATCATGTATTGTGGAAGCAGAACACTGGCGCCCTAGCACTCTGGGCTGAAATAGCCTCGTACAAGGATGCAACAGGAGGAAATCGGTAACCTCTCTGAGCTGGCTTTGAATGTGCTGGTATTGTCTCACTCCAACGCTGATGTTGAGCGAATCCTTACTTATATCAACATCGTGAAGTCAAAGCTTCGAAATAGACTGAGTATCAAAAGCTTAAATGCAATACTAACTATCAAGTATGGACTAATATGAAATGGAAACTGTTGTTATGATTATAAACTGCCTTAGGAAGTACTGAAAAACACTGGGTTATTGAAAAGATACGAGTTATCACAACCACAACCTGGACCCTCACATAGACCACCACAACCCTAGGTCACCGAGGACGAAGAGACTGTGGATTGGTAATCAGCAGATCTGAGATAATGGTGAGTATTTTAGTGTTAAAGCAGTCAGTTGTACCTGTCATTTATCAGTTGCCACGTCAAAGAGCAGAGATAATTCGAAGAGCGTTTTTCGCTGTCATTTTAGCAAGTTTAGTGCTTTCTTAGAGTTATTCGGGAATGGAAGTAGTGCCATATAAAATTTTGAGCTAGCAACTCTGGTGCTAAGAAGGTTTCAGTAGCTCAGGACGAGTGCTCGAACTGTTCTGGTTATCCGATGTGTTTTATCTTTATCACGAAGTGGGACAGAAAGAAATACCTAACTTGATGAATATGAGAAGTTTCCTGGGCTCTGGGCTCCCCAACATGGCTCGTACTACACCATTACCGTCAAGTATGATCGCTGGGTTAGCACTGCAAAGGTTATTGTATGCGTTACCCCGGAAGAAGCGGAGAAGAAACATGAAAAGTTTACTTGACAGCTTCAGAAGAGAAGGGTAAGCTATGTCACTAATTAACTATCAAAAGTTAAAATTGATGACATTATATGATCAATGATAACCATAGATGAATTAGTTATCATATCATATACAGACTATTTCCATAATCCTCTTTCTTCAGGCACACAGAAAGTGTGTACGTTGAGATGGTTTGCTTCCAAGCACAAGGCGTTTCTGATGGACAGGGATGAACCCAGAAGTAAGTAACTGAAAACAAACATTTTGAAATATCTATTTCCTTAGAAGAAAATATGTATGAGTAAAAAGTACTGTAAAGTATTTACAAAATATATAAAGTATGATGTTACTGCTATCATTTCCTCTTCAATTTTACTATATCTGTCTCTGACACTTTCACATCAATATTTCGTAACGTACAAAGTAAAATCATTACGAGTCTCGTTCACCAACATTACTGTGTTACGTTCCTGGTGGGGTGGAAGGATGACATGTCAGTATTGCTTCCCAATCTCCAGAAGGAAAATTACCATCCTCGTCTTCATGGTCACAAGTTCCACGTGGTGTGTAAACATTTCTGAAACTTTGATTTTTACTGAGAAAGTTTTCTAGACAACAGTGTGTGCCTTTTTTGGCCGTAAATTGTAAGTGTTCTGAGAAATCCAAATATGAAGACGAAATTCCAAAGACCATTTCTACTATTCTTCTTGCGCGTCTGAGGCGCAAATTAAATACTCTTTCATTTGTTCTCGTCTCCTGGTTCCCCGAATGAAGCTTCATTGTGCAGTTTAGTAGAAGAAATGCTTCGTCGGCTACAAAAAGCGTATGTCACCGCTCTAGCCTCGCCGGCTAGCAGTAAGTCTTGCTGCAGGCCTTGCCTTCCATCTAATTACTTCTTATGAAGCAAAGTGTCAAAAAGTCACTGCTATAGTGAGATGGTCTTCAGTGATGCTATGTGTGCCGTCCATAGCACCAAAACAATGAAGGAGTTGGCACTATTCTTGGAATTCGGTCGATATGTGTGGCCTCTCCTCTGGCCTTGATGGAACCTTAAAAAAATAGAAAATTGAAATATATATATATATATATATATATATATATATATATATATATATATATATATATATATATATATATATATATATATCTTTTTCTTTCATACTATTCGCCATTTCCCGCATTAGCGAGGTAGCGTTAAGAACAGAGGACTGGGCCTTAGAGGGAATATCCTCACCTGGCCCCCTTCTCTGTTCCTTCTTTTGGAAAAAAAAAAAAAAAAAAAACTATTCGCCATTTCCCGCATTAGCGAGGTAGCGTTAAGAACAGAGGACTGGGCCTTTGAGGGAATACCCTCACCTGGCCCAATTCTCTGTTACTTCTTTTGGAAAATTAAAAAAAAACGAGAGGGGAGGATTTCCAGCCCCCCGCTCCCTCCCCTTTTAGTCGCCTTCTACGACACGCAGGGAGTACGTGGGAAGTATTCTTTATCCCCTATCCCCAGGGAAAATATATATACATATATTATATATATATATATATATATATATATATATATATATATATATATATATATATATATATATATATATATATATATATATTATATATATATTATTA
This sequence comes from Panulirus ornatus, assembly GCF_036320965.1. NCBI lineage: Eukaryota > Metazoa > Arthropoda > Malacostraca > Decapoda > Palinuridae > Panulirus > Panulirus ornatus. The sequence goes on from NC_092266.1 coordinate 3,488,389, forward strand.
CATATATATATATCATATATGTATATATATTATATATTATATATTATATATTATATATATATATATATATATATATATATATATATATATATATATATATATATATATATATATATATATATATATATATATATATATATATGTATATATATATATATATATATATATATATATATATATATAATATATATATATATATTATATATCGCTACCTCGCAAACGCGGGAGACAGCGGCAAAAAGAAACAAAAAGAAATATGTATTATATATATATATATATATATATATATATATATATATATATATATATATATATATATATATATATATATATATATATAAAACATATTTCTGTTTTTCTTTCTTTGTCTTAATGGCCGATGTTCGAGCAACCATTACTTCTGAAATGGTGTTGGTCAAGAAGGACGAATATTCTGCATGTAATCTAATTTATTGAATTCATGCCATTGGATTTTACTTATTTTAGACCTCCTTCTTGAACTGCATGTTACACGACGAAAATGCGTTCTGGTTTATTATTGTCATGAAGGAAGTTAAACAGCAGCAAAATATAGAAAGATTATCATTAGATGATTGCAGTTAGAAAGTGACAGATGTAATGTAGCAAGAAGTAGTCACAAAACAGTGAGTTGGTGACATGTTTCATATATTTGTAATACAACTCTGAAGTTAGTTCGTAGATCCTTAAGGAGAATGAATGGTAGACAAATGATGAGGGAAGGTGCAAAAACGGGGCTAGGTATTTCAATCCAAACTTGATTTCTTTTGTTCGCTGCTTCGACATTGATCTCAGGACATATTAATGGCTGATATTTACATGATGCAGAAAAAATTAGATGAAGGACGATAGACAAAGAGATAGAAGGTTGAATAAATAGGTAAACTGATAGATGTAGGTGCAATCAGAGTTGCCTATGATTTCGTTCACAGCGAAGAGATGATAAATGGGCGAGGCTATAACCATCGTCTGTGATTATTGTAAATGACTAATAATGATTAATTTTTATTGCTTTTGTGCGACTGCTGTTAGCCTTTGAGGGTTAATGTTCCCTCAAAGTTGCCCGGACCCTACCACTAGGAGGTCAGCAGTTCGACTTAGGGTCCATTTGTGCCATGTTTATGGCCCCCAACAGAATGGATGTATTTTTCTTATTTTTCTTTTTCATCCCTATGGATGGGACTCATAAATGTTAGGAAGTTTTCCTAACGATTTGATCCTCTATGGTAACCACTTCATTCGTACAATAGTTTGTCAATAATGTGCAACTGAATGAAAACTTTTGCCATAGGAAATGTCTTCTGAGGACTGGGTATAACAGGGTCGACTGCTGGAGGAGGAGCGGCTCTCCAATCTCAGCGATAAGAACCTAAGGTTCAAGGAATTTCAGGGATGAATGTTGGTGGTGTGGACTTTAATCTTCAACACGGCCGCTTCAGCTTTAGGGTCGGCTGCTGCTGCAGGTGCTGCTGATCCTCCAGTCGCAGCGACGGACACATCAGGGTCTTCATCGACGACCAGTACGAGTACGTCGGGATCCACCAGGCCTGATTCATCCCCATAGAAGTAGGGGATCAAGGTCACCAATTCAGTGGTAGGCATCACTTTGCCCCGTTGTTTGGTGGGAGCCAAAGAAACATTGATGCGGATGGCGGCTGTTCCTGTGTCAACTACACCAGTTTCCTCGCTGGGTCCGCCTTCGCACAGGTCATCATCATCTTGATGCCGAGTCTGGATCTTCACCACTACTCTCTCGTACACGGATTCGATATCCAGACGTGATCTCTTCCTGGAAGGCCTTTGGCATTGTGGAAGGCACCGCTTTCCTCCCTGGGCCAGGCCCTCACTGCCGGACAACCAGGCAATTCTGGTGTAGGCGTACTCCTGGTGGCGGCCGTTGCGTCCTCCAAGTCTGCGATCTGCCTTGATGCCCCACCGTCCCAGTGTTCTCCCGACGTTCAGGACGGCAGCTTTCTCGTACCCGAAGCCTTCGCAGAATTCACAGTATCGCAAATATAGCTCAGTTCGGCTTATACAATCTTTAACAGCCCCGGTTTGCTGGATGTGAGCCTCGAAAAATTCAAGGAAGGATTCCTTGCCAGGGTACCGATGGGCAGCGCGGACGTGAGTCATTTCTGCGATCTGGTGAGATGAGTGATTTACTTGACGAAGTAAACTTTCATAGACCAGCACTTGCAAAAATATAGTGAAGCCACACAAAAATATAGTCGACTCTTGTTTCCTCATTGATCTGATATCCTAGATGATACATTAACATAGTGAAGTTGAAGCACTAGTGTAACGAAGTTGAAACATCAATATAGTGATGATGGCAGGTTACGGCAGAGGGTGTACACTAGGCAGAATTGCCTCTTGTGGAGAGTGTAATGTAGCTTGTAGTGGAAATATAATGGTGTGTGTGTGTGTGTGTGTGTGTGTGTGTGTGTGTGTGATACAAAGCCTATATAAGAAAGACAGGAAAGCAGGAGTACTCTCACGTGAGCAATGGCTGCTTAATTATGCGAGTTGTCAACAGCTGGTGGTACTAATTACCCTTGCGCTGTCTAGCTGTCTGTTTGTTGACGAAAACTTTACAGCGAGTTTTCAGTTTGAAAAAAGGAAAAAGAAAATAATCCAAAACTTGTTTTTCATGATTTTCCCAAGGATAAAGTATTGTACGCACGACTTCAGACAACTATGAACAATAACATATATAGGTAACATTAAACACAATGTTAGGGACCAAATCAATTGGACGGTTTCATCAACAATCATGCCACATCAACCAGGACATATTTCATTCTTTAACATTAAAGCAACATATTTACATACATATCCTGTAATTGGTCCTCGTAAGCCTAATGATCCTGATGAAGTGAGTATGCAGATAAGAGATGATGGGAAATACTCTAACAATAATGAGCTTGAAAACAAAGTTAATTAGAATAAGTGACTCGTCAATAAGTAAGCTCAAGAATATTTTTTTCTTTAATTACAAAACTGTAGGTATTAGAGAAATATGGTATGTACTTCTTGATATCTAAAAGATTCGCCTTTGTCTTTGTTGAGTTTGTAGAAAAATGTAGTTGTTTGTTATCTACTTGTCTTAGATTTATCCCATCCTACGTTTATATTTATGAATGTCTTACCAATTCCATCACAGCAATACCCCTTACGTCTCTTTGTCCTGTGGAAATGTGTGTAAAATGTGATGTGTGGGAGTAGTTTTCCTCCTCTTGTATATCACACATAGATAACATCTTTTTCTGCTCATAATCATATATCTGATTAATCTCAGGTGAGTTCTAAGTACCGAATCACAGACACCATTATCTCTCACCGTCATGTTCACTACAGAGAGAGACACCATTATCTCTCAGCATCATGTTCACTACAGAGAGAGACACCATTATCTCTCACCGTCATGTTCACTACAGAGAGAGATACCATTATCTCTCACCATCATTAAGTTCTGGCCTGCAAGTAACAGAGAACTGCTACTCAGGACCACCTGGCCATTGTTTGTTTGTGCCAACATTTCCATCTATCGATCGCCAATATACCCAGTCTGTCCCATCTATCGATCACTATAACCAATCTGTCCCATCTATTTATTTTCATTATACACTGTCTGTCCCCATCTATCGATCTTCACTATAACCTGTCTGTCCCCATCTATCGATCTTCACTATACCCTGTCTGTCCCATCTATCGATCTTCACTATACCCTGTCTGTCCTATCTATCGATCTTCACTATACCCTGTCTGTCCCATCAATCAATTCATTATAATGTGTGTCCCGTCTACACATCTTCACTATACCCTCTGTCCCATCTATGGATCTTCACTATACCCAGCACACAGCCTGTCCCATCTATGGATCTTCACTATACCCTGTCTGTCCTATCATTCAATTCATTATAATGTGTTCCATCTACACATCTTCACTATACCATCTGTCCCATCTATGGATCTTCACTATACCCAGTCTGTCCCATCTATGGATCTTCACTATACCCTGTCTGTCCCATCAATCAATTCATTATAATGTGTGTCCCATCTACACATCTTCACTATGCCCTGTCTGTCCCATCCATGGATCTTCACTATACACTGTCTGTCTTATCTACGAATCTTCACTGTACCCTGTCAGTCCCATGTATGCATCTTCACTACACCCTGTCTCTCCCATCTATGGATATTCACTATACACTGTCTGTCCCATCTATGGATATTCACTATACCCTGTCTGTCCCATCTATCAATTTCAATGTACCCAGTCTGTCCCATCTATGGATATTAACTATATCCTGTATGTCCCATCTGTCGATCTTCACTATATCCAGTCTGTCCCATCCACCTGTACCCCTGGTCACCATGTAACAACCATTAACCTACCTACAATATTTTAGATGGTCTCTACATTTAAAATCGCCGAAGTCGACTATGCTTTTGTTTATATGTGGGATATTAGAGCATGGGGGTACCTTACTATATTTTTCCATATCAATATACTCACTATATTTGTGGACGTACAAGGATAACCGAGGTTACTTGGTAAAGTGCACAACGTAATCTTAGTATCTTCAACATGGAAGTTTTGGCAAAAAGCTCAGTTGTGGAGGTGGTCGAGCAGCAGCAGGTGCTCTGGGTCGCCCTCCTTGACCAGGCCTACCTGCCTTTCCACGATGAGGATGATTTGCTGGACCGTCCACCACACGAGACCCGACTCCCACATATAGATGAGTTGAGCTGCGATGATGACGACATACATGTCATCGTGCCCACCAACGAGCAGTTGCAAGGGGTTCTCAAAACCGTCCTGCAGCAGTATACCATCAGGGTCGTCAACGTTCCATACAAAATCTCAAGGTCGAACGTCTGGGAATTCTTCAAGCAGTTCGGCGACATCGTTCGCTTCGACATGCAGTCCTACACGACCTACGAGAACCACCGCGGGATTGCCGTCATCCAGTACTCCTGCTATGTCTCCTACAAGAAGGCACTTCTTGCCGACATGACACCACTCTCCGTCAACGGTCGCTGTGCAAAAGTGAAACCTCACCGTCCCACTGATGCTGCTGACCAAGTGACCTCGCCCGCTCAAGTGGCACTGCAGCCCACACTTCCTACCAGACCCACCATCCATGAGGAAATGCAGCCCACTCCAATTGTCAGGCCCACCTTCAGGGAGACATGGCAGGTCTCAAGACCTGTCAGGCCCACCATTCAAGACCGACTTGGTCCCCCAACACACGTCAGGCCCACCATTCAAGACCGACTTGGTCCCCCAACACATGTCAGGCCCAGCGTTCTAGACCGACTGGGACCAATAACACATGACATGTCCTACGTTACAGACCGACTGCACTCCGCACCACGTACGGGCGTTAAAAGGCGTGTCGAGATGACACACGCTCCCCGTGCCAAAAGATTCAGTTGGTGAGGAACCTGAGTTCTTTGTTCCTGCTGGTGCTGCAGGAGAACACGGCCCTAGAGTGGACACTGGAGGTGTGTTTGTGTTTGTGTTTGGGTTATCAGTGAGGAACCAACACCAAGACAACTTTATTTCGCCTTGCCAAGGATTACGTTAATCTGGCGGAAGTCTGGCTTTCTCCCGGTAGTGGATGACACATGATATCTACGTAGGGATGTTGAAAAACAAAGAAAGAAAAAAAATGGAAACATCATCCCGCCCAAGAAAAAAAAATAACTAAATTTACGGGGATAATTTCCTTCGTCATCAAAGAAAAAATGAAACTCTTCCGATGCTACCGTGCCTTCCATAAAGCAACCCTCAAAGAAATCACTTTCTACACAATGCCCAAGGATTCGGTTAGCCAATCTTCATATGACTGGGGCTATTGTTCCCTCTGATTGATTCATTTTTCAAGATTAAGGAAAGTTATAATAAAAATATTGTATTGAGTTTCTCCGTTGGCGTCAGGGTAAACACCCATCCCCCCCGAAGCTTGGTTACCTTTCCGTGGTGGGGGGGACTTCATGGATTGGGCAGTAGCAACCATCGTTGGTTGCTTCTGTTCAATCCATGAACGAAAAACCAAGCATCTTGAACGTAATTGTCGTATAAATTCACTTGGTGTCAAAACTGACGCGAAAGTGGTTGTCTCAATTTTGTCAGAAATGTTTGTGCGTCTCGGCCTGATGGCGGGAGTCGGTTTGGCGCTGTGGTCATGAGGGAATACGAGGAAGATTGGCAACCGTCCCAGTAGCTACAGTGAGGCCCAGCAGCTGTCCCTAATACTGTGGAAGGCACTCATGTAAGGTGTGCAGTGAGGCGTAGCAGTAACAAGGGAAACGGACAACCAAAACAGCAATCTTGATCATCAGGAGGCTATCCAATGCTCAGAGTAGATAAGGACGATTATTGTATGGCTTCGCTCAGAGGATGAAAATCTTAGTATATAAGCTAGGCTTTTAAAGTGTCTCAAATCTATGGAGTATAAACAAAAATCTATGAAATTATTTCTTATCATATAGTAACCTGTAATGAGGTTAGTGATTTTGTATATTTGATGCAACCTACTTTAACAAAGTTGATCAGGAAATTGGCCAGATATTATATATATATATATATATATATATATATATATATATATATATATATATATATATATATATATATATATATATATATATATATATATATATATATCATCTTGGTGTATGGGAAGGCCATATGGGAGACGGAGAGAGAGGCAGGAGCAGGAGAGAAATGATCAAACCTTCCCGCTTGTTCATAGTTGCTGCCTGAAATTTGTCTTCTGATAGTTCTACAGTTTTTGTTTGTGTTTGTTATACTAATTATTAACATAAGAAAATTGTAATATAATGATTAAAGAAAATTATAAAAGTTACGGTTTGTTTATATTTGTTATTATTGATTAGTACTTTTCTTTTCATTTCTAACATTAGCTGTTTAAAGTGTTTGTGTTGTATTTAGACAAAGTTCTTTTTCAAATCTTATTGATTACCACATGAAAGCTAGGCTCTATAAGTGTCAAGTAAACAATATGTGATATTTTGAGTTAAGTCGAGGTGCTATTTACCACTGGCGTTTAGATATTTGGGACCCTTGGGGATAGATTTGCCAAGATTATCACGGCCAAATTGACTGGATGGCAACCTAGGAGCTAGGCAGAATTGGATATCATAAAAACCCTAAACAGTCGGTGGTTCCTGGGGCCTACCCTCCATCCTCTTGTAACTACGCTGCTGATTAGCATTTTGTTCTTTATATTTTTCAGAGGAACAAGACACTTCTGCATCTCTGTAAAGTTAAGGACTCATTGAAATTAATTCTTCAGATATTATCTGCAGTAAAAGGTAAAGCTGACAAGTTACTTTGCTCTTCTTCATAATGGGTCTCCTCTGATGTTTTCAATTAATGTTTAGCCTACCTAAAATTTCCAGTCGTACTTATATATTTATGTATTGTTTCCAAACGGTAATTTGAAAGGAATGGCCTTATATATTTGGGTGTTGTTTCGAAACTGTAATTTGAAAAGAATGACTTCGCTGAGCCCCAAGATGACCCTGTTTAAGAGAATACTCTTATTGTGATGTAACATTGTCGTACAAGATGTAAAACAATTCCAAAGCTTTTTTCTTTTCCTCATGTTGTCACGTTGTTTAAAGTATGTAGTTGAGCTTGTTTGTTTTTCCTTGAAACTGCATGAAATATTCATTTTGGTGTAACTATCATTATTCCGTTAATAATTTTATCATTTCATGGATTTTCTGTTTTATGCTGATACTTATCTTCTTGTGTTTAATTACTTCATTCTGGTACCAGTTTTCACAACACATTATGTACTTTTGATTCTTATTATTTGGACTTCAGTTTATTCTTGCATTATGGCTTCACCAACAAAAATGGCTGTAATATTACTAATCCTGTAAATTGTTTCATTGTTTAACTTACTCTTTGCTATGTGATGTACACCTGCAGTTGCCTTTTTTTTTTTTGTACCTTGCATCAAACCAATAATTTTCATATGTATTTCTCTCATTGCTATGGTTTACCCATAAATCAGCTGAATTAGTTTTGAACTCATTTTGGCTTTTGTAGCCATTCCATTCATTCATAAGGACTTATAGAGAAAAGGAGGCATAAATAATAGAATGTGAAACAAAATGCAATGTTCAAGCAGAAATATAACTGCAATGTTTTTATTCTGAAATGTAAAGTTTAGATTTTTTCCAGATTTTACAAGTATTCTTTCATTATTGTATATTTCATACTAATTCATTCATGCACTCCACTTTTTACATGAATATCAAATATTCATAAAGTTTTATCAACAAACACAGGATAGTTTTCAATATAGCAGACTGTAGAGAACAGGAAGCAAGAAGTATCTGGCACTTCCATTAAATAAAGTTCCTTCATCCCTCCAGTTTTACCACACAGCTTTCCTATCATGTGTAACATAATTGTCAAATAAGGATAGCCAGCACATCACTACATGACCAGACCCAAGTAAGGTATATCAAACTTCTTCATTCTGTGTTTCATAATATAAAGCACAAGATGTGTAGTGATATAGTTTTTGGATGACATGTGCAAAAGTTATTGGCAGCCTTACCTTGTGCAGGTCAAGATTTACTGGTCAATGAAAATCAACAAAATCAAGATAAGACAAAATTCGAATAAGAACTTTATAATTTCCATCAGTCATCCACCAATGTGTATGAAACTGATCTCCTCTCAGTTGTATTTATTTCCTTCACTGTAGCTGGGATATAAAAGCTCTGTTAATTATTTCTGTTCATTACGGCTAGGATGAAGATGTTAATAATTCTTGAATAAGACTCCTCAGCCCTTAGGCGAAATATCGAGCCAGGCCATCAATCACTTTCTTGATGAGGAAGGGGTTGAGGGAAGCGTTGAACCGGTCACATGTAACATAACAAATTCTGCATTTGTGGACTTAATGTCCAGCGTAGGTCGGTCAACACCACTACCCACTACGGGAGTAGTGAGTGGTTGGCTTACTAGAGTCCATACCAGTGGGGCTAGACCCCAGATTCTGGGGTGGCGTGTGGTACCACCCCACACAAAAGGTACTTGTAACACCTTACGTCTTCTCTAAGACAATATACGAGGCAGCTGATCAGACAGACAAGCGCCCCACAGTAGGGCCGGCTGGACGTACCAAGCTGGGTGGAGTTCTCCTGCTGTCATCACCTCTCACATGGTCGCACAATTGTGTCCAAACAACCTTCGTGAGATGTACCAGTGGTCCAGCAACACCAGAAATACCGGTCAACAACCACTTGTCTGTAAACACAAAAAGAGAAGAGTAAACATAGAAAATAAACACAAATGAAATTTAGGGAAGGAAATGGGGGAATGCTTCACTAAGCTAAAGAGCTAAGCTAAGCCAAAGAAAAAAAAAAACCCGGTAAATAAGGGAAGACCTCTTTTACCAGTTCTGACCTTAACTGCTCCCACTTATTAAGATCTATCAATATACATACGTTCAGTCCTGAGTAACATTTCAAAATATGTAACACATTCGTCTGTTTCATCTAGATGTAGAAATATGAATATACACGTGAGTAGATATATTTATGTTTTGACATTTGTGTTTCTCTTTCCGTTTTTGAAGTTTATAAAGATTTCTCTCAAGAAAAAATAGGAAAACATAACATGTTTTACGTGTGTCCATTATACATGTACCAGGTAAGGTAAGAACAGCACGGCCAACTGCGGCCCTAATCAATATACCACGGGAACGTATCACAGTAACCACTGGTCCGCAGAGGACCAATCACAGTAGCCACTGGACCGCGGAGGACCAATCATGAATCACGAGCAGCAGCGGTCCACCAATAGGGAGTCGACGCACAGTAGCGCTGCCCAAGTGGCTACAGGGGACACAATATGGAGGAGTGGCCACGCCTGGACACTGGCTCATCTAGGTCTATTTTCTTCCTTGCTCTTCATAATCCTAAACACAATATCTCTTCATCGTAGGTAATTTATTACCTCATTAACATTTTGTGTATATTTCTAGCAGTGAACTGGTATTCCTAATTTAATGCAGTTCTTGATAACTTTTGTCTATTTATGTTTTGATCTGAATTCCAGTTTGCCTACCAACATATGAATGATAATGAGATTACTGACTGTATAAAAGCTGTATAAAATAAATCTATAGTTTTAGTGTTAATTTTAAGGCTGCTAAGATTCCTAACAAAATACATTCTAGAAATTACGTTTTTGTACAGTGCCTCCATATTTCTATTGAAAGAAAAGTCATTATCAAGTAATTACATTCCTTCACAGATTCTACAAGTTCACCACTAACATATATATGTACCTGAGCCACTGGTAAGCTAATGTGATTTACAATCATTTGTTTTGTTTTCTGAACAGTGAGTTCAAGGTCATTATCATTACATCATAACGTAAAATGTTCAACTTCCGGATACACGTCATCATCATTTGTACATTGACTTAGGAGAACGGCATCATCTGCATACATAACTTGGCAACATGACACCAACACTAGTATACTGGCTGACCACACCATCCACCTCTGTGCTCCACCTGGCCTACACGACACCAACACTCACTAGTATACTGGCTGACCACACCATCCACCTCTGTGCTCCACCTGGCCTACACGACACCAACACTCACTAGTATACTGGCTAACCACACCATCCACCTCTGTGCTCCACCTGGCCAACATGACACCAACACTTGCTGGTATAATGGCTGACCACACCATCCACCTCTGTGCTCCACCTGGCCAACATGACACCAACACTTGCTGGTATACTGGCTGACCACACCATCCACCTCTGTGCTCCACCTGGCCAACACGACACCAACACTCACTAGTATACTGGCTGACCACATCATCCACCTCTGTGCTCCACCTGGCCAGCATGACACCAACACTTGCTGGTATACTGGCTGACCACACCGTCCACCTCTGTGCTCCACCTGGCCAACATGACACCAACACTTGCTGGTATACTGGCTGACCACACCATCCACCTCTGTGCTCCACCTGGCCAGCATGACACCAACACTCACTAGTATACTGGCTGACCACACCGTCCACCTCTGTGCTCCACCTGGCCAACATGACACCAACACTCACTAGTATACTGGCTGACCACATCATCCACCTCTGTGCTCCACCTGGCCAGCATGACACCAACACTCACTAGTATACTGGCTGACCACACCATCCACCTTTGTGCTCCACCTGGCCAACATGACACCAACACTTACTGGTATACTGGCTGACCACACCATCCACCTCTGTGCTCCACCTGGCCAACACGACACCAGCACGCACTAGTATACTGGCTGACCACACTATCCACCTCTGTGCTCCACCTGGCCAACACGACACCAACACTCACTAGTATACTGGCTGACCACACCATCCACCTCTGTGCTCCACCTGGCCAACAGGACACCAACTCTCACTAGTATACTGGCTAACCACACCATCCACCTCTGTGCTCCACCTGGCCAACATGACACCAACACTTGCTGGTATACTGGCTGACCACACCATCCACCTCTATGCTCCACCTGGCCAACACGACACCATCACGCACTAGTATACTGGCTGACCACACTATCCACCTCTGTGCTCCACCTGGCCAACAGGACACCAACACTCACTAGTATACTGGCTGACCACACTATCCACCTCTGTGCTCCACCTGGCCAACATGACACCAACACTCACTAGTATACTGGCTGACCACACTATCCACCTCTGTGCTCCACCTGGCCAACATGACACCAACACTCACTAGTATACTGGCTGACCACACTATCCACCTCTGTGCTCCACCTGGCCAACATGACACCAACACTCACTAGTATACTGGCTGACCACACCATCCACCTCCGGGCTCCACCTGGCCAACAGGACACCAACACTCACTAGTATACTGGCTGACCACACCATCCACCTCTGTGCTCCACCTGGCGAACATGACACCAACACTCACTAGTATACTGGCTGACCACACCATCCACCTCCGGGCTCCACCTGGCCAACATGACACCAACACTCACTAGTATACTGGCTGACCACACCGTCCACCTCTGTGCTCCACCTGGCGAACATGACACCAACACTCACTAGTATACTGGCTGACCACACCATCCACCTCTGTGCTCCACCTGGCCAACATGACACCAACACTCACTAGTATACTGGCTGACCACACTATCCACCTCTGTGCTCCACCTGGCCAACAGGACACCAACACTCACTAGTATACTGGCTGACCACACTATCCACCTCTGTGCTCCACCTGGCCAACATGACACCAACACTCACTAGTATACTGGCTGACCACACCATCCACCTCTGTGCTCCACCTGGCCAACATGACACCAACACTCACTAGTATACTGGCTGACCACACCGTCTACCTCCGGGCTCCACTTGTATTTGTTTCATGATATCCAATTTTTCATGTAAGAAATTGAACATATTGAGGCCTTCCTGTGAGGAAAACATTATTCCAGAGAGTTTAGTTAGAACTGACATTCATGTTAGTAAGTTTATGCATCATTATATGATGCTGAATGGTGTTGAAAGCGCTAGAAAATCTACAAAATGTTGTATATCGGTAATATTAGATCTGTTCATAAGCTCGAGAACATCATCAATAAAGCAGAGTTACATCCTCTGCATCTCGATTTCTCGTATAAGCGAACTGAAAGCGATCGGTAAATTGTTGGACTTGTTGGTAAAGTCTGGTTTTGATAAACTTCTCAAAAAAAATCATCAAAATCAAAATCAAAGAGAATATATGTTTCAGAGGTGGAGGAAACGAGAAGTGGGAGAAGAAATTGGAGGTGGAAAGATGGAGTGAAAAAGATTTTGAGTGATCGAGGCATGAACATGCAGGAGGGTGAAAGGCGTGCAAGGAATAGAGTGAATTGGAACTATATAGTATACCGGGGTCGACGTGCTGTCAATGGATTGAACCAGGGCATGCGAAGCGTCTGGGGTAGACAACGGAAAGTTTTGTGGGGCCTGTGGGAGCTGTAGTTTCGGTGAATTATACATGACAGCTAGAGACTGAGTGTGAACGAATTTGGCCTTTGTTGTCTTTTCCCAGCACTACCTTGCGCGCAAGCGGGGTGAGGGGGTTGTCATTTCATGTGTGGTGGGGTGGCGATGGAATAGATGAAAGCAGCATGTATGAATATGTGCATGTGCATATATGTATATGTCTGTGCATGTATGTGTATATATACGTTGAAATGTATAGGTATGTATGTGTGTGTGTGTGGACGTTTATGTATATACATGTGCATGTAGGTGGGTTGGGCCATTCTTTCGTGTGTTTCCTTGCGCTACCTCGCTAACGCGAGAGACATCAATAATGTATAATATATATAATATATATAATATATATATAATATATATATATATATATATATATATATATATATATATATATATATATATATATATAGTGAATGTAGGTTTGCGGCAGGGGTGTGTGATGTCTCCATGGTTGTTTAATTTGTTTATGGATGGGGTTGTTAGGGAGGTAAATGCAAGAGTTTTGGAAAGAGGGGCAAGTATGAAGTCTGTTGGGGTTGAGAGAGCTTGGGAAGTGAGTCAGTTGTTGTTCGCTGATGATACAGCGCTGGTGGCTGATTCATGTGAGAAACTGCAGAAGCTGGTGACTGAGTTTGGTAAAGTGTGTGGAAGAAGAAAGTTAAGAGTAAATGTGAATAAGAGCAAGGTTATTAGGTACAGTAGGGTTGAGGGTCAAGTCAATTGGGAGGTGAGTTTGAATGGAGAAAAACTGGAGGAAGTGAAGTGTTTTAGATATCTGGGAGTGGATCTGGCAGCGGATGGAACCATGGAAGCGGAAGTGGATCATAGGGTGGGGGAGGGGGCGAAAATTCTGGGGGCCTTCAAGAATGTGTGGAAGTCGAGAACATTATCTCGGAAAGCAAAAATGGGTATGTTTGAAGGAATAGTGGTTCCAACAATGTTGTATGGTTGCGAGGCGTGGGCAATGGATAGAGTTGTGCGCAGGAGGATGGATGTGCTGGAAATGAGATGTTTGAGGACAATGCGTGGTGTGAGGTGGTTTGATCGAGTGAGTAACGTAAGGGTAAGAGAGATGTGTGGAAATAAAAAGAGCGTGGTTGAGAGAGCAGAAGAGGGTGTTTTGAAGTGGTTTGGGCACATGGAGAGAATGAGTGAGGAAAGATTGACCAAGAGGATATATGTGTCGGAGGTGGAGGGAGCGAGGAGAAGAGGGAGACCAAATTGGAGGTGGAAAGATGGAGTGAAAAAGATTTTGTGTGATCGGGGCCTGAACATGCAGGAGGGTGAAAGGAGGGCAAGGAATAGAGTGAATTGGAGCGATGTGGTATACCGGGGTTGACGTGCTGTCAGTGGATTGAATCAAGGCATGTGAAGCGTCTGGGGTAAACCATGGAAAGCTGTGTAGGTATGTATATTTGCGTGTGTGGACGTATGTATATACATGTGTATGGGGGGGGTTGGGCCATTTCTTTCGTCTGTTTCCTTGCGCTACCTCGCAAACGCGAGAGACAGCGACAAAGTATAAAAAAAGAAAAAAAAAAAAATATATATATATATATATATATATATATATATATATATATATATATATATATATATATATATATATATATATATATATGGGGAGGTAATAACAAGCAGTGGTGATGTGAGAAAGAGATGGAGTGAGTATTTTGAAGGTTTGTTGAATGTGTTTGATGATAGAGTGGCAGATATAGGGTGTTTTGGTCGAGGTGGTGTGCAAAGTGAGGGGGTTAGGGAAAATGATTTGGTAAACAGAGAAGAGGTAGTAAAAGCTTTGCGGAAGATTAAAGCCGGCAAGGCAGCAGGTTTGGATGGTATTGCAGTGGAATTTATTAAAAAAAGGTGTGACTCTATTGTTGACTGGTTGGTAAGGTTATTTAATGTATGTATGATTCATGGTGAGGTGCCTGAGGATTGGCGGAATGCGTGCATAGTGCCATTGTACAAAGGCAAAGGGGATAAGAGTGAGTGCTCAAATTACTGGTTTTAACCCATGGTTTACCCTAGACGCTTCACATGCCCAGGTTCAATCCACTGACAGCACGTCGACCCCGGTATACCACATCGTTCCAATTCACTCTATTCCTTGCACGCCTTTCACCCTCCTGCATGTTCAAGGCCCCGATCACTCAAAATCTTTTTCACTCCATCTTTCCACCTCCACTTTGGACTCCCACTTCTCCTCGTTCCCTCCACCTGTGACACATATATCCTCTTGGTCAGTCTTTCCTCACTCATTCTCTACATGTGACCAAACCATTTCAAAACACCCTCTTCTGCTCTCTCAACCACACTTTATTTATTTCCACACATCTCTCTTACCCTTACATTACTTACTCGATCAAACCACCTCACACCACATATTGTCCTCAAACATCTCATTTCCAGCACATCCACCCTCCTACGCACAACTCTATCCATAGCCCATGCCTCGCAACCATACAACATTGTTGGAACCACTATTCCTTCAAAAATTCCCATTTTTGCTTTCCGGGATAATGTTCTCGACTTCCAAACATTCTTCAAGGCTACCAGAGTTTTCGTCCCCTCCCCCACCCTATGATTCACTTCTGCTTCCATGGTTCCATCCGCTGCCAGATCCACTCCCAGATATCTAAAACACTTTACTTCCTCCAGATTTTCTCCATTCAAACTTACCTCCCAATTGACTTGACCCTCAACCCTGCTGTACGTAATAACCTTGCTCTTATTCACATTTACTCTTAACTTTCTTCTCTCACACACTTTACCAAACTCAGTCACCAGCTTCTGCAGTTTCTCACATGAATCAGCCACCAGCGCTGTATCATCAGCGAGCAACAACTGACTCACTTCCCAAGCTCTCTCATCCACAACCGACTGCATACTTGCCCCTCTTTCCAAAACTCTTGCATTCACCTCCCTAACAACCCCATCCATAAACAAATTAAACAACCATGGAGACATCACACACCCCTGCCGCAAACCTACATTCATAGAGAACCAATCACTTTCCTCTCTTCCTACACGTACACATGCCTTACATCCTCGATAAAAACTTTTCACTGCTTCCAACAACTTGCCTCCCACACCATATATTCTTATTACCTTCCACAGAGCATCTCTATCAACTCTATCATATGCCTTCTCCAGATCCATAAATGGTACTTACAAATCCATTTGCTTTTCTAAGTATTTCTCACATACATTCTTCAAAGCAAACACCTGATCCACACATCCTCTACCACTTCTGAAACCACACTGCTCTTCCCCATTCTTATGCTCTGTACACACAACAAAAAAACTATCGCGCAGAGGGGGTCTGAAGACGTCTGTAATGATCACTGACCTACCTGTTGTACCATGCCGGTAGGGTTGGTATACGTGCCTGGAAGCCACAGGTTTCCAGAGTCTTATGCTAGACCCATGTAAGTCACGTGCCACAAGAGCGGCATTATATTATTAACAATAAAATTACATCATACAAGGCAGTACGAACCCCTAATTTTGAATTGGTGTGTGTAATATAGCTGTGAGACACACACAGCTATATGCGGCAACCCCCGCATGTGGTAGCTGCAGCATACCTCAATGTGATGCCAGGTAAACACAATAGCTTCATATTGTATAGGTGTAATTTGGGAAGAATATGTTTTACTATTGATATTGTATTATTCTATAGCACATCTGGGTTCGTGGCAGTCCATAAAGGTTATCTTACACCGCCATTTCGTGTCCATGCAGGAAATGTAATGAGACATGCGATATATTTTTGAAACAATGAAACAGCGCGGGTATAGTTCACTGCGAGCCAATGTCGAAAGGTTGTTATTGTGGTATATCTAATTCTACCATGGAGTCCTCACAAGCGGCACGTGAAGCTATTCTACAGCTTCATAATGAGGGCTACAGCGACTCTGAAATTGGGAGACGTCTTGGTATTCACCGGTCAACCGTAGCACGATGGATTCGCCGACAGGCAGAGCTGGGCAACACAGACAACAGGCATCGGCGTGGGCGCCCACGTTGCACAAACCCGGAAGATGATCAGGTAATGATGTTGCATATATAGGTATACTGGACCACTTGATGTTATGTAAACAACCACATCACATGTTATATTTGCAATATGTCATCCTTTCCCTAGGCCATAGCAGCTGTCATTGCTGCTCACGCCCCCTTCACGCCCGCTAGCAACATTCGGGATACTCTTGGTCTGCAGTGCACACCTTAAACTGTCCGAAACAGACATCACTCTGAGGGGCTACGTGGTCGCATACCAGCAACAAAACCTGTGTTAAGTGAGGCAAACATGGAGAGCAGGGTGGAGTATGCGTTGGAGTATGCGGACAAGCCACATCAGTTTTGGGAGAACGTCATCTTTTGTGATGAATAAACCTTCTGCAGCGATGGTCCCCCTGCAAACAAACATGTTTGGCGGCATCCTAACACCAGGTTAGCTCTTTCCCTGTCTGTCTGTCTCTCTCTCAGAAACACACACACACACACACACACACACACACACACACACACACACACACACACAGAGGTTATGCTATATAACATATTTTCCATTTTATAATGACAATTTATGGTGAGGCCAACATGAACAACGTTCCGGAAGTGCTTTGAAACCAGGGTGCCACGGCCACCACAGTGGTTTGCTGCTTGAAACGTCCTGTTGTGCTGCAGTATTACATTTGAGTTATGCACACTCATTATTTTTTAAGTGAATAACAGTGATCATGATCACTTTATACGGCATATGTAAATACTGTAGCAATAATCTCCATCTACGATGTGATATCATAATGAATAATCATTATATATTAAGTTAGTTAATATGTTTTAATTTACTTAGTTATTATCTTAATCTATATTGCAGCAACAGTTGCACTAATATGATTAAGACACACGTGAGTCTTATGTAATTTTATACATTTTATATAACCAGATACGAGACACAACATGTGGTGGGCAGCAGGAGGAGTGGGCGAGCGCGTCAGTGCAGGACTATTTGGTTGGATCCATCCATGGTGCTGGTGTCGGTGAGTTGGTGGATGTCGGGCCTGGCCAGTTGACCGGACCTAGATACGTTGAGATACTGGAGGAGGTCCTGCTACCTTCAGTGGGGGCTATGCTGTTTCCAGAGCCGGAGCCATTTTACCTCGTCCAAGATAACAGCCCACTTCACACATCCAGGGTTGTAAAGGCGTGGTATGCTCGCCATCCACGTATAACAGTGTTGCCATATCCTGCAAAATCGCCTGATCTCAACCCGATAGAGCACGTATGGGC
Source organism: Panulirus ornatus (assembly GCF_036320965.1). NCBI lineage: Eukaryota > Metazoa > Arthropoda > Malacostraca > Decapoda > Palinuridae > Panulirus > Panulirus ornatus. The sequence goes on from NC_092266.1 coordinate 3,506,796, forward strand.
GGCCATGCAGAAAGGCATGCCTGACCGACAACATCGATGTCGTGCTACAGTCGTAAATGATGCTTTACAAGCATGGGAACATCTACGAAGCCCTTCTGGTAGGAACTTAACGCAGACGTTAGTGGCATCCATGCCTCGAAGGCTCAATGAAGTGTTGGCAACGGGAGGAGGTTATACCAAGTATTGAAATAATAAAATTTACAAAGATTACTTTCTTAACCTCCAACAACATGTCTATGGTCATGTTATATAGAAATCTGATTTTCACTGTTAAAGGGAAGTTAACTAATGCAGATCCATGAAAAGAGTCATTACTTTTCATGTTGGTTTACTAAATACTATGATGTGTTGCCAGGTTTGTGACATACTGTTATCAGTCACACAGGTGATACTACATATTACGTGAGGTTGCTGATTAATCTAAACCAGCAGACAGATAAATCACCGCCGGTATGAAGCAGGGTGTCGTAGTTACCATGTAGTATATTATTTTACACCACGAATTTGACACTTTGCAAGAGATAATGATTACTGCAATATGCCTTACTGTGCAGAATATTACATTTACATGCTCAATTTACGTAACCCATCTACTGTACTACATACGGAAGGATATATCGTTGCCATTAGATAGGTGAGGACACCCACAGGCAGGGACATCAGGGCCTACCACCATCTCACAGGAAAATGTTGACTGTTCCATTATTCCACGTCTGGTGCGTCATTTTGTTTCGTACAAAAAACGCGCGATAGTTTTTTTGCTGTGTGTACATGTATTTTTGAAGAATAATGCGTATATCAACGATTTTTTAGAAAATTGAAATGCATAACCTTACCTATTTAACTCTCTAAATATCTATCTGTTCACCTATCTATCTATCTATCCACCTTTCTGTATCTGAAAGTCAACAATAATAGAATTAATGGAAATGAAGTATAACAACGTCCTCTCAATGGCAATAATCTTACCAGAATCTTCGAGAACCTTCCAGAAAACAATGACATTTGCAGGTAAGGAGGAATGGCCTCTGGCTGATTATATGTAAAACATTTAGATGAAATCACATCTTTTCTTATCAGGTCCCATGGTGTAAGGGTTAGCACTCTGGACTCTGGATCCAGCAATCCGAGTTCGAATCTCGGTGGGAACTCATCTTTTGAGTTTTCTTAGAAACTGTTGATGACCACATTGTTCTATATATTGTATATACATACATATATATACATATATATGTATATATAAGCATATATATGGAATAATGTGGTTATCATCAGCAGCCAGAGGTCATTCCCTCCTCCTTACCTGCAGAGTTCATGGTTTTCTGGAAGGTTCTAGAAGATTCTGGTAAGACATTTGTCATTGAGAGGACGTTGTTAGGTGAGAGTCAGGTTCACTCTATGGTTGTAGTCGGCTGTCCGAGGACGTTGTTATGCTTCATCAATTTTGTAATTGTTGACTTTCAGATAGGAAGTGAAAAAGATTTATATGAATTAATGATGTTCACTGCAGGTGACACATCCTCATTATTGAAATCATAATGGAAATTCTTGTTCTAATTGTTGCATGAAGTTCCTTAGAGTTGTTCCTCCATGATGGCTGTGGGCGTTTAGATTAACAAGCTTGGGTCTGACTTGATGAGAGTTGATCACAAACCAATCTTTGCCTTGCGATGGAGAACTAGAGCAGTGTACTACCGAACAAATATCCAGAGCAGGTTACTTACGCATCATTCATTATCAATCCTCGGAGTAAGCTTTCGATGAATCCTTGTACTCACAACATCATTATGAGTCACTTCAAGAGTAATCTTCACTAAAACTTTATCTTTACTAGACCCTTACGATTCAAGTCCATGGTCACATTAATTTAGAATCTCAACACCACTGGTTTATACCTAACCCATATCATCACTACATCCATGTACATGTATTTCTTGCAGAATAATGCGGACATCAGTGATTTCTAAGAAAGTTGAAATGCATGAGTGGAATCGGCGTCATCATTAGTTGGAAGGTGTTCAGAAGGTCGGGGGTCCACGGTCATGTGCTCCTTCCTCTTCTGGATCACCTGCTGTTGCCTCGCATGCATGTCCCTGATCGCGGTCATGTTGTCTAACGCGGACGAGCCTCCCGTGGCTGGATCCGTGGCCGTGGCAGTGGCTGCTGCAGGAGACAACAACTCCGAGGCTGTCGCCGCCGGGGTCTTGATGACAGACAGTGCCACTAATGTGTTGGTCACGGCCACTATCGACGGGGGCGCTGAGAACGAGCTCACCTGGAAACAGGCGGGCGAGTCTCAAGCCCCGCCGGCGGGGCCCGTAACCGACTCTTGAACGAGTGACATTGTCTCGTGGCCTCAGTCTCGTGGCCGAGGCTCATGTTACCATTGATCTCGTTTTCTTTTCGATCTTATAAAAACGCAGCCTTACTTATCTTTCTATCTGTATGAATATCTATCTGTTTACCTATCTATCTACCTTATCTATCTATCAACCTTATGAGTCACTTTAAGAGTTATCTTCACTACAACCGTATCTTCACTACAACCGTATCTTCACTATGCCCTTACGGTTCAAGTCTATGGTCATAATCACTACACCTTCAACACCACTGGCTTATACTTAACCCACATTATCACTACATCCATGTACATGTATTTGTTGCAGAATGATGCGGACATCAATGATTTCTAAGAAAGTTGAAAGTTGCCTTACCTATCTATCTATGTATCTATCTTCTAGAACCTTCCAGAAAACCAGCCTCTGGCTGGTGATGGTGGTTGATTATATGTAAAACATTTAAATGAAATCAGATCTTTTGTTATCAGTCCCATGGTGTAAGGGTTAGCCTTACCTATCTTTCTATCTAAATATCTATCTGTTTACCAGTCTATCTATCTGTCTATCTAATCTATCTATCTATTTACGTATCTATCTTTCTATATCTGAAAGTCAACAATGATAAAATTAATGAAAATGAAGTATAACAACTTCCTCTCAATGGCAATTATCTTACCAGAATCTTCGAGAACCTTCCAGAAAACAATGACATTTGCAGGCAAGGAGGGAGGGCCTCTGGCTGATTATATGTAAAACATTTAGATGAAATCACATCTTTTCTTATCAGGTCCCATGGTGTAAGGGTTAGCACTCTGGACTCTGGATCCAGCAATCCGAGTTCGAATCTCGGTGGGACCTCATCTTTTCAGTTTTCTTAGAAACTGTTGATGGCCACATTGTTCTATATATTGCATATACATACTTATATATGCAAATATAAGTATATATATGCATATATATGGAATAATGTGGTTATCATCAGCAGCCAGAGGCCATTCCCTCCTCCTTACCTGCAGAGTTCATGGTTTTCTGGAAGGTTCTAGAAGATTCTGGTAAGACATTTGTCATTGAGAGGACGTTGTTAGGTGAGAGTCAGGTTCACTCTATGGTTGTAGTCGGCTGTCCGAGGACGTTGTTATGCTTCATCAATTTTGTAATTGTTGACTTTCAGATAGGAAGTACTCATCTTCGAAGCTTCCTTTTACTCACAACAACCTTGAGTCACTTTAAGAATCATCTTAACTACAGCCTTATCTTCACTACACCCTTACGGTTCAAGTCAATGGTCACATTCACTACACCTTCATCACCACTGGCCTTATACCTGACCCACATTATCATTACATCCATGTACATGTATTTGTTGCAGGATATTGTGGATATCATTGATTTCTAAGAAAGATGAAGGTTGCCTTACCTATCTATCCATGTATCTATCTGAATATCTATCTATTTATGTATCTATCAATCTATCTTCATGATAACACAAATGTATGATTGTTGTTAAATTTTAATGGGTATTTAGCAGGTGAAGTCGTGAAGTCTGTAGCCATACCATAAGTCAAACTGAAAATACATCAAATGTATAACAATATAAATGCAATACTAGCAGATGTGGTGGGCGAGATGTATGGTGTGGGTGTGCTGGAGACGTGTGGTGTGGGGAAGGTGCGTGTCGCAGGTGTACGGTGGGAGAGTGTGTTGTGGGCATGGAAGAAGAGGTGTGTGTGTTGTGGGTGTATTCGGGAGGGTGTGTTGTGAGTGTTGTGGGAAGGGTGTTGTTGTTTGCTAAGTGTGTGTGTGTGTGTGTGTGTGTGTGTGTGTGTGTGCAGGTGTTGGGAGAAATGCCTTGTCGGTGTGGTCCAGCCTGACTCTCATCCCAAGCCTCTCTCTCCTGTCCTGCCTGACTCTCATCCCAAGCCTCTCTCTCTACAGTCCACCCTAACTCTCATGACAATTACCTTTCTCCGTCACAAGTCTTACCCTAACCTTCTATTTCCTTCAGTCTTTTTCACATCTAAAGCCTCTCTCTCGTGTCCAGCCTCTCTCACACAGTCTCCCTTCTCTCTCTCTCTCTCTCTCTCTCTCTCTCTCTCTCTCTCTCTCTCTCTCTCTCTCTCTCTCTCTCTCTCTCTCTCTCTCTCTCTCTCTCTCTCTCCAGTATGGAATAATTCAGTTAATCAGTTATCATAACGCAGTGGTATATCATGCTACCTTGTCAACCACTGATCTCTCCCTTAATCCCCTTATCTTCACTATGCAAGGCTTATCATAATCTTCACTACAACCTCATCTTCATATGACCTTATCTTGACTAAGCTGGTCTCAAGGAAGGCTTTAGATTTTACCCGCTCACACAAACAACGTACTTACACGGGGCCCCACGAGTGTAAAACTCCCTCCTAATACAGTGCAAATACATGATTACACACACCTACACACCACCACCACCACTAACAATACACAGAGAAATAGCCTTTTAGGTTGGCTTTGGATCCGCCCTTGAACGTAGTTTGGAGGATTTGGGGGATCAGGTCAATAAGGTTAAGTTCACTACAACCTCATATTCACTAGCGTGTATCTTCACTACTAGCTTATTTTCACTTAACTATACCTTCACTATGCCCTCTTCTTCACTACACCATTATTTCTACCATACCATCATCACTGTACTCCCTGATGTTCACTAAAAGTAGTTCTCATCTTCAATACACAATCATTTTGAATAAACTTTACTCTTTGATAACACTTATCTCTACTACATTCGTATCTTCACTACATTCGTATCTTCACTACAACCTATCTCGACAATATCCTTATCATCACTATACTCTTCCTCACTACACTCTCATCTTAACATCACTCTTTTGTGTACCGAACTTAGTTCAAAGTCTGACTTGAACGTAGCTTTGGAAAGTTTGTGTTCCTCATTGTGTTACCTCCTTATTATCATTGTAAAGGCAATTGTCACCACTCCCTAACTAAACCCTCATCGTCACTACACTCTCATCATTATCATTACTTCTTGATGTTCAATACAAAATCTCAACATATACATTTATCTTCACTACAGAATAATTTTCATTGCACCTTAATCTTCATTACTCCTTGTTTCAGCTACATCCGTATCTTCCATTCATTCTTATATCTTATATTAGTTACATCTTTACAATATCTTTATATCTTCTCTGTTCCGTCTTTTGAAAAATTGAAAATGAGAGTAAAGGATTTCCGGCCTTCTGCTCCCTCCCCTTTTAGTCGCCGTGTACGACACGCAGGGAATACGAGGCAAGTATACTTTCTTCCCTGTACCCAGGGATAACAGCATCTGGTGTTCCCAGACGGTCACCCATCTAAGTACTAACCAGACCCAACGTTGCTTAACTTCCCTGATCGGACGATATATATATATATATATATATATATATATATATATATATATATATATATATATATATACATATACAAGACTGAAAACAATGAATTTCCCAAATAAAAAATGGAGGCGCCGGGGTTTGAACCCGGGACCTCTCGCATGCCAAGCGAGCGCTCTACCACTGAGCTACGCCCCCAAGAACATAATTTGTGACATAGTGTTATATGAAGCACTGAGATTACCACGGCAAAATAGTGTTTGACCGACCGTTGCCGACTAGCCGGCAAAATAACCACAGGGTAAATCTCCATGTTGCTGTCGTGTTTTCCTCTCAATTTTCTACGAAGAAATGAGTTTTACTTTTTTTATTGTCGTTGCAATAGACTGGAACTAAGCTGACCTGGTATGAGGTCAGAGCCCTCATTATCATCCCTGCTAACTACCGGAAGCAGATTAAGTCGTTCCACAACCGATGTCCGGCCCATGTTAACTCTGATGTGCCCAGCAGTTGGAGGAGGATCGCCAGAAGCTTCTGGAAGATTTCAACGACGTCTTGGTGGACTTGACCCTTTCAGATAAGGTCGAAAACCTCAATTCAATGTGAAGATCTTCACTATAACGTCGAACGAACGTACTGAATGTTGCACACATGTGATGCGGACAAAATAAAAAAAAAAAGACAAAAATTATGTCTGGTGTGGGTCTCGAACCCACGACCTTGAGTGTGTGAGACTCACGCTCTACCACTGAGCTAACCAGACAATAGAAAATTCGTCTGTTTCTTCAATATGAATTAATGAAAATCTTTGCGAGGCAGCGTTAAGAAAAGAGAGATGTCTTTGACGAAATTTGCTTGTTTGGCTCCTTCTTCTGTTCCTCATTATCGAAAGTAAACATACTGAAGGATATATATATATATATATATATATATATATATATATATATTGAAAGGGATCACAATTTTGCACGTGATCAAGTATATTCTTATGAGTTCACGGGGAAAATAAACACGATAAGTTCCCAAGTGCACTTTCGTGTAAAACTCACATCATCAGGGGAGACACAAGAGAGAAATATAACAGTCAGTTGATATACAACGAAGAGACGTAGCTAGGACGCCATATGGTAAACATGTGATTGTCCAAGACAGACAACAAGCGTATCATAAACTTATTATGTGGACAAGAAGGTGAATTGTTTACACATTTTATCAACATTAAAGTTATCCAATTTGTATAGACCATCACTAATATTAAGATTATAATTCTTTGTGTATTCAGTAATAGAAGATTCAATTATATTTCTCGTGGTACTGGAGTTAGAGCTAATAACTGAGATGGCATTATTAACTCTAATTCCAGTACCACGAGAAATATCATTGAATCTTCTATTATTAAATACACAAAGAATTATAAACCTTGAGGAAGCAACATGGCGGTCAAAAATAAGCTGCAGGAATGAAGTTTATGAATGGAATATCAGTGAGACGATCCAAATGACGAATGAATGAGAGTGTAGTCAACATACAATATAAAAGGACATATTATGAATGGCAGCCAGGCAAGTAACGGCCCAACTGAATGGAAGGATTTAAAAGTTCGCGTTATATGACGAATTTTGATAGATTATCCAAATTTCCATTCCAGTTATGAAACTTAATGGTTGTGTTCAGTTCTAGACACAAAGTTTAAAGGTTTGTGTTTCAGAGATGAACCACAAAGGATATCGTTAAATCAACTGACATTAAAATTTGTCAATTAAGTGAATCATGTTGTACAATGTCTGTAATTTGACAGAGTTAAAAGTTTGCAATTTCATTACAACTCTAATTTAAAAGTTTGAGTTTCAGTGATGGTTTGCACAAGCTTAACGTACATTTAGATTTTGTGTTTATATGACGTATCTTAAAGGACTCTGGTAAAATAACGCAGCTGGAAGGTTTACGTTCAAATGACGGTGTTTAAATGTTTATTGATGAATGGTAGATTTAAATGGATAGATTTTAAGTTCGCGTTTTCATGAGCGACCTTAAACCTTGTGGTTGAATGTCACAGTTTAAAGGTTGGTATCTACAATGTTGACCAGATGGCGGTAGTGTGTAGACACAGCCATACCAGGTCGTATTTATCATCATTAAAGTCACCTTCCTTACTTACTTATGGCGGCGATGAAATTCACTGGTTCTTGATTGTGCACCAATTAACCTATCAGATAATGGTACAATGTTTGCCTGGTGTTGCATATATCACGTCTGTTGTTGAAACACAAGAATGCCAGGTGACTTTGGGAGTGGATGATAATGTAAAGATCAATATAAATGTGGGAAATCTTGAACCGCCATCACCAGACACAACACATGTTTGGATCTGGCGGGGGGAGGGACTTGCCTGTGACGTCATGATGCCCCGCCTCCAGCCTGGCGCCGCTCTGTGTGTGTGTGTGTGTGTGTGTGTGTGTGTGTGTGTGTGTGTGTGTGTGTGTACTACTTTAATCATTATCACGTGAGTCTTTTGATGAAGGATTTGTACACTCGTGTTGCCCCGTCTCTTAACCTTGTAAGTGTAAAATATGTTTTCACTCCTATGTGCGCTCACACACACACACACACACACACACACACACACACACACATAACCTATAATATTATCTAGTATTTTCTTCAGACGGATATCTTACACCTTGATTATAAAAGCCAAAGAAAAATTTATAAAAACATATACATATATTTACACACGTGTAGATATATGTTATGTATTGAAATGTGGCGGAAAAATGCCTTATATATTAACAAACGTGATTGAGGACTTAAAGAATCTGGTACAAACATAATGGTTATTGTAATAAATGATTTATTTATGGTAAATATGTATTGTGTTGCATTATAATAGTTGTTCAGGACCAAGGTTCTTAAACCTGAATCAGTGAAATACTATCAGAAATAGAAAACCTGTTAAACATAAACATTTTATTGATTAACCACAGAATATATTTTCCTCTGGGTATGTAAAAGAAAATACAGTACAGGGAGCTAGTTTGAGGAAGAGTATTTCATATTTTAACAAAATATTTACCTGTAATAGCGTCCCTTATCTTTCGTCATCATTTCTTATGTTTCCTATCAAGAAATGTCTTTTATCTAACATAAAAATTCTGTCTAGGTATTTGATTAATGTTGTCCAAGGATGAGCTACATGCCACACGTGGTCAGGTCACAGTGGTGGTGGTCAGGTCAGTGGGCGGTGTGTGTGTGTGTGTGTGTGTGTGTAGCCCCTGGGTTCATGTTGGCCATAGCCACCCACCGGCCGGTGGTCAGGTCAGTGGGCAGTGTGTGTGTGTGTGTGTGTGTAGCCCCTGGGTTCATGTTGGCCACAGCCACCCACTGGCCGGGCTGGCGGTAGTTTATAACTAAGACTGGTAGTTTCACATGCCACTTGGAGTGTCCCTCACTACAGAACTTGAGCAGCTCTTATCCTGAGGTGGAGCAGTTGATCCTCTCCACCAGGCTGGTACACTTGGTCTGCACCAGGTGGCTCCCTCCTGGTCATCCTGAGTGGTTGGTTGCTGTGTTGGATTTAATGACCATTGACTTGTGAACGTCATTAGGCCAACCATCATTTTATCATCTGATAAAACATGAAGCAACGCCAAATATTACATGATCCATCTAAACTATTGAGAATGATGAAGTCTGATATTGTTACGTTACGTCATCCAATCTTGCCACTCACATGTTACGGTAATCACGACTACATACATAGTGTTACGACTGATATTACTGTATGTACTGTAGTTACGTACTGTGTTTATGTGGATAACATGTGGACGTCAGAGGAGGCAAGAGCATCATCAGAGACAAATTCTCTATTCTATGTTGTATCCTCAATTTTGTCTGCAGTGATCGACACACTTTATCCACCAAGATATTATCTTGCTGTTTCTTTCCATCATTCTTTAGTATTAAAGATTTTGTTCTCTCAAGCAAGATAGAATTTATCAATAATTTTTAATGTCATCTTGGGTCCAGGTAATGTTAGGTAGCGGTCATACAAGTTGTCCATGACCTTCATCATGTGGGTTGGGAAGGAGTCAGGAGGTGTGGCGCTGTACTTGGTGTACCACTTGCCAAGTTGGTCAGTGTGTATACCATGGAAGTTGCAGGGGAATCATCAGTCTGTATGTTAACAATTAGGTTGAGCAAATAACACTTGGCCTCAGTGAAGGTAGAATGTTTTCCCACCAGACTGCATCCATGAATACGACTTAGATCAGAAGATCTAGCCTTCGGTAATTTGTTAGATCGAGATTATCAAAGCCTTTCATCATTTTTAATCTTTGTACTTCGTGACCATCTCTGTTTTAAGTTGTTACGTTGACGTATGATGAATCTAATACGGAGAACAAATTTAGGAGGAAACCTGGCAAAACTACATATGAGTGATTTTACCGTTTGCAAGTAAACTACGATTTTGTAAAAACGAATAGCATCTATGTTGTGTATAGTAAACGTAACTCTTTAGCTGCATTGTCTATGAATGTCATCAAAAGTAAAACATGGACAAGGGAAGGAATGAGGCTTGACGATACGAAACATCACTCAATCGTGTCCTGGCTGCCCAGACCCTATCTCGCCACACCACTGGCCATAACTTCATCAACACATTGCTTACTCCGTCAAGGTCATCCACACATTTTGCCTGGCTTGAACAAACGCTTGGCATTCATGAACCGCTGAATGTTTACACTTTCTGATTATCTGTAGTAGCTGATGCAGTTGCAAGATAGACTATTAAACCATTTTCTTACAATACTCGCTGGTAAGGAGACAATTTTCACAAAACACAGTGGTAACACTGCCTTAAGAACAATTGTACGAACATAGGGTCACATTGGTACATCCACAAGGCACCAGTGGTCTGGGTGGCCTGAAATAGATTTGGAACCAAGAAGGATGATGGGTGTAGGGAGTAAACCTACCACAGATCATCATTAATTATGAAGACTTGACAATGGTTACCTCCAGCCATAATCTATAAACCAATAGACACATGTTAATGCAAACTAAGCAAGAATTAAACAAGCAGGAAACACAATCCAATGTACCATATTACGATAGTTATGTCAAGTTGTCGCATCTGTTGACTACCTGACGTGGTCTTACGTCTCACCTTTAGTAACGTTTGCGAATTTCGTTGTAGTGAAACTCATGCGACCCGAGAGTCAATATTAGTGATACACAAGAGGAAGAAATATAACTCCGAAGGTATAAAACAGTTGTGGACACACCAAACGCTTGACAAATATTCCTTAGTAGGTGACAGAAAACACAAAGAGATCGTCCTTGTAAACTTATGATGAGGTTTTCTTGAAGAGTCTCCCTTCGTCATCGTCGTCATCATGTTGGACGTCCCCAGTGTCCAGGTGCAGCCAGGGTCGTCATCATGCTGGACGTCCCCAGTGTCCAGGTGCAGCCAGGGTCGTCATCATGTTGGACGTCCCCAGTGTCCAGGTGCAGCCAGGGTCGTCATCATGTTGGACGTCCCCAGTGTCCAGGTGTAGCCAGGGTCGTCATCATGCTGGACGTCCCCAGTGTCCAGGTGCAGCCAGGGTCGTCATCATGTTGGACGTCCCCAGTGTCCAGATGCAGCCAGGGTCGTCATCATGCTGCCCGTCTCTGCATCGCCTGATCCGTGGTGCACCGGTGGGTCGGTGGCTGTCGTGACATGGTAATGTTATCGTCATGTTCCGCGTCTCATCTCACGTCTGTCCAGGTGGGCTAAGCTGGTCTGGTTTGAATGAACCATATACAAGTAAGGCGTATCACTGTTGTGAGTCTCAGTAAATATGGAGGCAATATGGTTGCGCAGTCTCTCTCTCTCTCTCTCTCTCTCTCTCTCTCTCTCTCTCTCTCTCTCTCTCTCTCTCTCTCTGAGAGAGAGAGAGAGAGAGAGAGAGAGAGAGAGAGAGAGAGAGAGAGAGAGAGAGAGAGAGAGAGAGAGAGTTAAAGGGTATATGCATCGCATTTTGATAATTTAACAATCATATGTAATACAAAATATATGCTTCTTCCGAAAATTTCCTGGAAATTGGTTGAGGTAGAGCGGAGGTATCGTGGCAAAGTTGTGTGTCACACAAGAACGAGTTTTCTAATTGGTTGAGGTAGAGCGGAGGTATCGTGGCAAAGTTGTGTGTCACACAAGAACGAGTTTTCTAATCGCCTGGTTTTACTGGCGGCCTCGTTGTGACGTCACTACATCAACACTGACATTTTGATTTAAAAGTTAATTGCAAGATGACTTTGCTCCGCTGTGTGTGTGTTTTCAATACTTTTCGTGTTTGTAATGTTCTTTCGTTTGTATTCTATAGTTAATAGTTTTGTAGTGAGTTTAGTTTCGTTGCTGTAGTTGTAGTATAGTGATTTATAGTTTGTATTTGAACTAAATCAGATGAGCAGTGTTGAGGATGACCCTGGGCCATTTTCATGTGGTAATGCAGAAGGGAGCGACCACAGGCAGGCAGTAGTGGTGTTTACCAAGCCATTCCCAACACCATCGTACTGGCTGCCTCTATGTAATGTACCACATTCCTGTGTTGAAAAAGAAATAGAGAATTTCACTGAATTGCAGACTGGGTTGTTAATGTCCATCTTTCTAAATTGTTTTATTTTGTCTTCGTTAAGAATTTCTTCTTGTGTTTGATGTGCATTGTTTTGAGAATTCTTTGTTATATAACAAAACATGTTCTGTATCTACTGTTTCCTGTCTTTATGTAGATAAGTATTTCTGATACTGATTTTATTACTATGTTGTTCTTCTGTAACATTTATAGAATTTTTTTTGTTATGTGGCAATGTTTTTCTTCTTGTTATTCTATACCAATGTGTACAATTCTATTACGTAGCAATGTTTTTCTTCTTGTTATCTTATACAAATGTGCACAATTTTGTTTTGTTAATGATTTTTTGGACGCATTGATTTGTTTTATTGTTGTTGTTGTTGTTGTTGTCTTACTTTAGTTAATTAAATGATTCCTGGTATGTGCCACTATCTAGCTGGGGGCAAATGTTGAGTTGTTTTCGGCCCTAGATGATGGGCCTCATCTTAGATGTTGCCTTAAACGTTGCCTTCTGCAACAATAATACTATACAGAATATCTTAATCAGGAATTAGCCAGAAAATTCTCTTGGATTCATCTATAAAGTGCCATGTGGAAATTGTGATGAATTTTATATTGGGCAGACTGGTAAGGATCTTTCTGTTAGACTTAAGCAACATAAATATAGTATAAGAACGGCACAAGAATCAAATGCCTTGTTTAATCACGTTAAAAACTATGATCATTGTATTGACTGGAGTAATGCCATCGCAGTTATTAACTCTGACTCTATTACCACGAGAAATATCATTGAATCTTCTTTTATTAAATACACAAAGAATTATAATCTTAATATTAGCGATGATCTATACAAATTAGATAACTTTATTGTTGATAGAATTTGCAAAATGATAAGTTTATGATACACTCGTTGTCTGTCTTGGACAATCACATATTTACCAAATGGCGTCCTAGCTACGTCTCTTCGATGTATATCAACTGACTGTTACATTTTTCTCTTGTGTCTCCTCTGATGATGTGATTATTACACGAAATTTCGCTTGGGAACTTATCGTGTTTCATTTTCCACGTGGACTCATAGGAATATATATACACATGTACATATTCATACCTTGCTTGCCTTTATCCATTCTCGGCGCTACTCCGTGTGTGTGTGTGTGTGTGTGTGTGTGTGTGTGTGTGTGTGTGTGTGTGTGTGTGTGTGTGTGTGTGTGTGTGTGTGTCTGTCTGTCTGTCTGTCTATCTGTCTGTCTATCATATGTATCTTCTGCATATCGTGGAAGGCGACTGAGAGTTGGGAAATGGGGGGGGGGGTTGGAAATCTTCCCCTTCTGTATTACTTTTCAAATGAAGGAACAGAGGAAGGAGCCCAGCTAAGTTTCACTCTAGGATTCATTCACTTATTCCTGACGCTACCTTCTTCTTGCGGGAAATGGCAAACAAATATGAAAAATAGAGTATGAAAGAAAAAAGACAGTGGGCAGGTGCTATGTGTTCTGTGTCCTTGATAACCATTTGATGTGACTCATTCAGATAAGGTCCAAAACGCCAGTTGTGAAGATGTACAAAGGATAATAGAACGGTGTACGTACGTACGTACGTAGTGTGAGTATCTTGACTGATAGAAAGTATTGAAAGCGGCAGGAAGTAGTGAGATATTGTATTGTGCTTCGTACAAGACTGGCGGGCGACTCCGTCCTTCGTGCTGTGCCACACACAGTCTGGTGATTGTCGGGATGTGTAGCCATAATGTTTGATCTTATGACCATTAGTGATACATCATGTGATGTTTACTATCACAACATCGGCTTCTTCCTCCTCCTCCAGGAGAGTGGCAATCAGGTGGCGGTTATTGTGGTAGCCCGGCACCTGCAACTGTAAGATTTCAAGCAACATTGAGAAAATGGGACACATTATAAAGAGTTCCATAATTTCTCTAATTCTTCCCCAAATTCATGTGGACCTGCAACACTGAAAATGTTTAAATACGGCTGGTGTAGAGGGAGGGAGAGGCAGGCCTGGGATGAGAGTGGGGCTTTGTAGGAGAGAAAGGCTCGGGATGAGAGAGGCTGAACACAAGATGTTTGGCCAGAGAGTGAGGCTTTGAAGGAGAGAGAAGCTTAGGATGAGCATTAGGTTGTACCAGAGAGAGAGGCTTGGGATGAGGGTTGGGTTGTACCAGAGAGAGAGGCCTGGGATGAGGGTTGGGTTGTACCAGAGAGAGAGGCTTGGGATGAGGGTTGGGTTGTACCAGAGAGAGAGGCTTTGGATGTGGCTTGGGTTGTACCAGAGAGAGGCTTGGGATGAAGGTTGGGTGGTACCAGAGAGAGAGGCTTGGGATGAGGGAGTCTGAACATGAGATAGGTTTGTGAGGAATGAGGATTTGAAAGAGAGACTTTATATGAAAAAGGAAGGACAGGCGGAGGAGGCTTGGGACGAGAGTCAGGCAGGACAGGAGAGAGAGGCTTGGGACGAGAGTCAGGCAGGACAGGAGAGAGAGGCTTGGGACGAGAGTAGAGAAGTGAACACCTTCATAACTTATCCTTCAATAAAAAAGGGTTACATTGCTCCACTCAGTTGGAATGGGAAAGTAGTTGAAAATAACAAGTTGATGAATTTAAGGTTTTAGTGTGGCAAAACCTGAACTGATTTTAAGGTCACACATGAAAGAGGATTAACATTTCAGAAAGTTGAAGGAAGATGAATATAAATGTCATCATTGATAGCCTATTAGACTCATTATCAATTGCTATTTATGTGGGGTCGGTCGGCTGTGGCTCCGGAGGGGTAAGCGACAACACAGACTCTGGTGGAGTTCCAGTAATGATGTTACTGAGTCAGTCGGGCACACACCACTGTGGTACACCTGGTGATATTTTGTTTGTCTTAACTAAGTCGATAAGTGGAAAACTGAGCAGCAGTTTACTTGCTTAACTTGTGTACTTGTTCCTGGATTGTTGATGACGTTCACAATAATAGGTATAGGACTGGTCTTATATCTCTGTGTTCCAGCTGTGATTAGTACAAGTCGAGTGTTCTGACGACCGGCGGTCCGTGGGGATGAGGGGAGAGAGAGAGAGAGAGAGAGAGAGAGAGAGAGAGAGAGAGAGAGAGAGAGAGAGAGAGAGAGAGGTCATTGTGCCGGGGGTGGGGGTGAGGCGTGGGGCAGGGGGTTAGCTGGTGGTGTTGGTGGGGTGGACGGGGTCAGCCAGATGAGCACATCTTGGTAGGTGGTGTGAGATGGACCCAGGAGGATTGTGTGTGTTGTGTTCTGTATTGGTCCAGCTGGTGCTTCTGTGTGTGTGTGTGTGTGTGGCTCTAGTTAATGGCTGGGTCGCGGCTCAGGTACAATATAGATGGTATAGACATTCCTGAACTTGAATAGTGATGTCAGTCGGCGGTGAAGGTAGACACAGTATGAGGAAGATTTGATGATAGAATGAATGTGTTGAAAATGAAATGTCTGAGGACAACATGTGGTGTGACGCGGGTTGATCCAGTAAGTAATGATAGGGTAAGAGAGATGTGTGATGATAAATAGAGCATGGTTGACAGAGATGAAGATGGTGTACTGAAATGGTTTAGACATTTGGAGAGAATGAGTGAGGGGAGATTAAAGGAGGATACATGTGTCAGAAGTGTAGAGAACAAGAATAGGGCGACCATATTGGAGATGGATGGAGGAAGTGAACAAGAGTTTGAGTGATCAGGGCCTGAATATGCTCAAGGGTGAGAGGCGTGTATAGGATAAAGTGAACTGGGGCGATGTGATTTACAGGGGACGACTTGCTATCAGTGAACTGAAGCAGGACATATGAATCAAATGGGGTTGAAGGATATGAGACCTGTTGGCATAAATGACTGGTAGTAGCACAGTGTTATCTTTGCTAGAGATAATGAAGGTCATTAGCTTCTCATATATTGAACTTTAAGCTTCAGGAATACGATGAATTAGTAAAGGAAACCTGGGAGACTGATACTCTTGGTGGATACATTGTCATATCATTTGACCCGTGAAATTAATGGTAATCGAAGTGAACAGTCAGGCAGGCATATTTAGGCAAGATAAACAGACAAACAAACGCCTACACATAAACACACAACCATCCTGCATAATGTGTTTAGTGCTGGACCAACGATATTCCGGGGCCCAAGTTCTGGCCTTAGACAGAGCAGCCGCCTCACACCTATTGTGGTTTAGTACGACCAAGTATGTGCACCAGGTGTATGCTTTGACCTCTTTTCTTATGAATATATGTATATGTAAAGCGTCACCACTGAACGCACGGGACTCGAACCTTGGCCATCGAAATGACAGTGTTGTGGGCTAAACCGCTCGGCCACCACGGTAGCTGTCCACCTCTGACCAGCCTATGATCCAGTGAGAGTTAATGTGAGGTGAGGTAACGGGGGATCCCACTGGACCATAGGCTGGTCTATGGAATGCTTTTGTCCCGTGGTGGACGAGCGGAGTAGCTCACTGGTCTATCATTTCGATGGTCAAGGTTCGTGTCACATACGGCCAGTGGTGATTGTTTCCATCTGTTTCATGTGAATAATACATATGTACTGAGTCTTTGTTCCTGTTTGTGCATGTACAAACACACGCTCACAGACACACAGACACACACACATACTCACACACACACACACACACACACACACACACACACATACAGGTACAGATTCACACCATAAGCCAGGTACCCAATTATTGACCAGTCCCGAGGGAAGGATGGACACTTGAGTTGGGTCACCTGACTGCCACACCGAGGATTCAAACCCCTGCATGTCCTACCCCGGGCTGGACCCTGCTGACTCATGATTAGTAATGCTAACTCTTACACTGCTATAAATGCGAGGCGTGGACTATAGATGAAAACGTACGGAAGAGGATGGTTGTGTTTGAAATGAAATGGTTCATATGTGTGTGTGTGTGTGTGTGTGTGTGTGTGTGTGTGTGTGTGTGAGTAATAGATTCGGTAGGTAACGTCTGCCAGCTGATTATGAATAAAGAACCTAAGGTGAATAACCATACGCTCCAGAGAACAGAGAGAATGGATGAAATAGTGAGTGGGTGAGCGATGTTCACATAGACATACACATGACACTTCCAGTCCCGTGTGGTCTAGTGGCTAGGATACCTGGCTTTCACCCAGGAGGCCCGGGTTCGATTCCCGGCATGGGAAGGATTTTCTTCTTAGAGAGAGAGAGAGAGAGAGAGAGAGAGAGAGATGTCTAAGTAAATGAATACAATAGTTATCAAGTACGTTATCATCAACTAACCGAAACGTAAATTTTTACAATAAAAGCTTGTGTTGTAGTGACTCCTGATTACTCTTGGTGAGTGAGTCCGAGAAACACTGTCACGAGGGCCAAAAGAGAGAAACTGAATGAGTGAGTGGGTCAGTAAGTGAACGAGGAGTAAGTGAAGGAATCAATACAGTTTCACGGTTAAGATATTTGGCTTCCAGTCAGGAACCTGCAGAGCCGGATTAATGTTTAGTGAGGCCCAAGACCAGGTGATATTTGCGGTCTCCACAGATTCTATGAAATATGTCTTATGTCAAATTTTGCCACCATATTGTATATTGCATACCAGCCTCTGTTCCACCAGTTTTCCGAGCTGCATCTTTTTTTACCTGGATGACCAGCGGGGCCCCTGTAAGGCCGGAGTCCAAGACCCGGGCCGAGGTGGCCCATGCGTTAATCTGGCACTGGAAATCTGGGTTCCTTTTCTGCAGTTGGAGTGATCAGTTACATAAGAACAAGACAACTTGATAATGATTCTACACTATGAGGTAAGACACAATGCTTCCAATAACATATCTACCACAATACTTGCATCTTGTTCACCCGACATGAAAGTCCGAAAACTACCCCAAGTGAGGATCGAACTCACGACCTTGAGATTATGAGACTCACGCGAGGCCTACTGCGCCACCGAGGCTTGGAAACCTACTTGGCATATCTAGATTGATTGTTTCAAAGAAAAGTTGTACTGCTGATGTGTTCTTCAGTATGCATGTATATTGTTTCAAAGTTTTATGATCAACTAATTCAGTAATTTTAGTCAAGTATGGAACAAGTCAGACGTCAAATTCAACCACCGGTTGATCTCCCCCGATCTACCCACAACCAAACCGAGAGACTAAGGCTGCTGCCATTATTTTCTCTAGTCGTGGCACTGGGGTGCTGTTCAGTGGCTTTGTGTCCACTGACATTCACAACTACTAATGGAGTACATACACTGTTCAGGGAAACACATTCATCAGACTCATTAGACATTGATAGTTAGTTCTTTAAAGGGACTGTAGTCCATTGCTCAAGTGTAGAATAACAGATGTCCAAGAGATATGAACTTTTGAAGAGAAAAATCAATTCTAGTGCCTCCAGCCTTTCCCTGTCATGTATCTCTCTAACTCTTAGTAATTTTCCCTTGCTATCCTCTGAACCATCTACATTTCCTCTCTTCCTCTCTAGGTGTTGTGACCGAAATTGAAAAGCTTATTTTTGTGTCGGTCTTATGTCTGATGTGAACAGGTTTTCAAAACTGTCTTATCCCTGAACTTGAGTGGAATTCTAGTACTTACCAGCAGACAGTTTGTGTCCTTAACTACTCGCCTTAGGTGGGACATTTGGGACAGGTCAGGGACAATGTCAACTAACTTACTGTAGCTTATTTTCTGTTCGATGATAACCACATCGAGGCCTTCCCTCGCTACGATCCATTCTCACTGGTTTATATTTACTCGAGTTTTTAAACTTCATCAATCAGATATCAGACAAACTTTGGAGTCTGTCATGTTCTTTTTGTAAGTTGATGTAATCATCCGTGCTTTTCATTTCACGAATGTCCTTTGTATCTGCTGCAAACATATTCAAATAAGAGTCTATATCCTCTGGCAAGTCATTACCATAGGTCAAGAAGAGTAATGGTTCCAAAACAAAACCCTGCGGCACTCGGCTGTTGACCTCAACCCATTATGAGAGAGGTCCTCTGTCATGCGTTCTTTGTTCACTTTCACTAAGATAATCTTCTGTCCACTGAATGAGTTTCCCCATACTCCTGCCTGGTGATCCAGTCTCGTAATCAGCCTCCCATGTGACACAGTGTCAAACGTTCTGGCAGTCAAGATACAAACATCCACTCAGCCTTACCTTGTGTACATTGTTCATCACATGAGTAATTTTTCCTTTTCAGAAAGTCATTCATTTGCTTTGTGATTATCTTTTCTAAGCCTTACAAACCAAACTTCCCATTTGAGACCAGCTTGTAGTTCATTGCCTCTTTCGGGTTTCGTTAATTATAGACAGGAATAATGTCCTTTTCCACTCTTTTGGTATTTTGTCTCTATACAGCGACATCTTGAGCAGCTTTTCCAGAGGTTTATCTGGAATATATGCATACATCTTCAGCACTGTGGTAAGACTTCATCAGGTCCATGAATCTCATACGGGTCAACACCTAGAATTCTGTTAATCTTTTCTAGATATCTCAATGTTTTCTAAAATCTCCTAATTCCAGCCCACTGGTGTTGTTGCCACAATGTTTTCTAATGGGGAAAATCTTTTGAATTTGTTACTCAGTTCCTCGAGTATCCTTACATCGTCTTCTTCCTTCTGAATTTCTTAGTTTAATTAGCTGTTATCTGACAACCTACTGAGTTTTTGGAAAAGTTGTAGATTTTATCGATCCTTCCAAAATATTCATTTCAAAGATTCTTAATTCCTTGTTTTTATCCTGATGTGCTCGTTCTTTGCTCTCTTGCACCTTGCAAATGCTGGCTGGCTGGAGTGCCGTCTATATCTTCGTCACGACAATTTTAAATTCTTTTGCTTTTTATCATCTTTTACCAAACCCTTCCTTCCTGTGTATGTGAAGTGTGTGTGTGTGTGTGTGTGTGTGTGTGTGTGTGTGTGTGTGTGTGTGTTAACTTACGTGTAATAGGAATGATAATGATAATGACAATACTACTGACGATAATAATGGAAATGATCCATTCTTAACGCAAGGGATCCTGTGAAGTGATCAGCGTCTCAAGTGACATTACATATTGTACACTGATGATCTAGATCATCCTGGTGATGGTGTTATGTTACTCTTCCCAGAAGAAGTAAGGATATGCTTAGACAAACCACATCATGGGTAAGTGAGAATCTAGAAATACGCACAAAGAAGATAATCATAGTACGCCAGATGAAGCTATCTCTTCACATATCTATTTACAGAGATATTTCTGTATGCCCACAACCTCCCGCTGGCTCTTAGTTTTTGCTCTAGTGATATTCTCATACTCCTTGAGGCATCATATTGCCGCAAACATTCATGAAATGTAGATACAAATAGCATTTATGACTTAGTTGTTACTCTGTAACTAACATATGATGACACGTAGAATACCACAGGAAAGAATCAGTAAGTTATAAGACTTGTCGGTCTGGAGTAATCATGCAAGGAAACTCAGACATGAATGTGTATTACGGTATAATGTTGGGGAGGATGATGATGGCTGTAGTAAAGAAGGGTGGCTGTCCCAGATCAGACACAGTAAGAGAGCGCACTATAACCAGAGCATTAAAATGATAACGTAAGAAGACATCATTACTCGATCTAAAGTGGCCTAATGTCTTTCCGATGAGTCATGTTTTGCGAAACTGGAGCGAAGTTGAGATGATATATGTGTCTGTTGAGGTAATGGTTAATGGATGAAGTCTCAGGCGATCAAGTGTATACAGTCATTTTAGGCAAAGATATTCTTCCTTTTATAGTAGTACCACATACAGCATACCCCTGATCTTATCATATATTCTAGTTCAGCCCACTGGCAGCATGTAGTTCCCTGAACTCCACATTGCTCAAATTGTACCTTGCACACCTCTCACCCTCTTGCATGTCTTGACCCAGATAACTTAAACCCTTTTTCACTCCTTCCATCTCCTTTTCAGGCTCTTCAGTCATTCTGTTCCCTCGTCTTCTGACAAGTATGTCCTCTTTATCAGTTTCTTTTCATTAGTTTTTACATATGCCTAAACCGTTTCAGTACACCCTATTCAGCTCCGTCAATCATACACGGCTTACGATGACTACCGCACCTCTCTCTTACATTGTCATTCCTCACATGATCAACCCTTCTTACGCCACACGTTGTTCCTCAGATCTTCATTTCCAACACACTCACATTTCTCTATTCTTTTGCATTTAGGGCTCAAGACTCGAACCCACACAACACTATCGGGACTATAATACCGTCAAACATGATAATCTTTATCCTCACACACAATGAATTTTCTTTACACATAGTCCATATTGCACCATGGTCCTTTGGCCCCTCACACACCCGATGGATCACTTGAATCCCCACATATCCGTCTCATGTATCTAAAACACTCCACTTCTATGTTCTCATCACTCAAACATGCACTCAGACTAGCCTATCTTCCCCTCTGCTAAACCACATAACCTCAATCTTACTAACATAAACTCTCAACATCCTCCTTTCAAACACTAATTCATACGCTAGCTTTTGTAATTTATTACTCGAATCTGCCACCTGAGCCATATCATCTGCAAACAACCGCTAGCTCATCTCCCAGCCACCCCCATACTCAGCATACTATAGATACACTATGACCCTCGTACTAACCTCCCTCACCACAGCATCCATAAACGGGTTAAACACCCATGTTAACCTCAGAAACCCTTGGCAAAGATCCGTCTACACTTGGAATCACCCATTTTCCTTCCTTCACATATGCCTTGCTCTCCTGATAACAGCCACTGAATCTAGTAAACGTCCTCCTGCGTCATATTATCGTATAACCTTCCATAAGGCATCTAAATCATCCCCACCATACGCGTTTTCCAGATCAGTAAATGCCACACACAAATTTTACTCTCTGTATACATTTCTCTAAAGCAAATTCTTCAAAACAACCACCAGGTGTACGCATATTCTACCCATTGAAGAAATTGATAACAATCAAGGGAAGCATTATTCATTAACAGGTTATACAGCGTGTTTGTGCCTTGTATCATCCACAGTCTGATGTCAGAGAACATAGCAACAAATTGCATCTTTGAGGCTTTATCCAATGTAATAAGGACACAAGCGGCTATATGCCATTACTGAGCTAAAAGCAAATGGTTTCATCCACTTATTGCTTTGATGGTAAGAGAGAAGGTGCAATGGTTACGGAAGTCCTTAGGGGAGGAAAAATCAAACTTGAAAGCTAAATAGAATGTTCTAAGGATAATGACAAAGTAAATATGTCAGGTGTTGTCTGAGAGACGTAGGCTTGACAAGAGAATTTGCCACTTTGTATATGTCCATTTCTCTCTTGTACTGTTTGGAAGGGTGACCGATGCAGAATCTTCTCACTGCACTTCCATACGGTCTTGCATGTTAACATCCGTCTCATCTACACAAATCCCACTTTGTTCATCCATGGTCTTCATCTCTCCCTTCATAGATTCACCTCACTCATATTCAGGATGTGTACCATGTCCTGTTTCTTCTCACACTAATTTCTTTTTCCTTACTCATTTTCTCTCTCATTTCAGAGTAAGAAGTGCAGTAATAACAACACTTGAGGAATGACCGATAGTCAGTTCGTAATGAGTTTCATCTTCACCTTACATGTACAGTAAAGAAACACTATCCATTTTTACTCTCCGTATTAACGTTATTCATTTTTCCGTTCTTTGTCCTATAAGAAAACCTTCATATACAAACAACAAGAGTGACAAGCTTATAGATCTACTTTCCATAATGGGTGGCAAAGAATCCCCGGAATCCCGCCCGTCTCTGCTCTCAACGAGAGGGAGGAGGGCTCAGGCAGCAGCAGTGACGCCCCTCCCAAGACCTTTGCCCATCTAAATGATTGATCTGATTTGTGCCGCTCTCACCGACTAGTTTATTGTGCTCACCATGAAGAAAAAATACTCCTATTTCATTCATGTTACCAACATTATCGGTCATTCTATTAACCTTTCTTCTGTTGAGCACCATCTGGCCAGTACTTCTAATATACCAGTCCTTCTGTCTGACACTCAATTGTCTAACAACTGTGTTTTCAAAAACCATTTAAAATTTCTAACTATAATCATTTACATTGTCGTTACAAAGGAAGTCTGTGCTTCTTCCAAAATCAACAGGCCATTTGCACGTCTCATGAACCTAGAATGTCTAGACACTGACGTTATCTGGTTGAGAATCTGTCTCCCAACCAACACTTCTGTTTTCACCTCCTGCTCTCCTGACTCTTCACACTGTATATCTTTCTTTGACTGTCTATATTTCCTCCACGAGGCAGCGACATTCTCTCATCCTCAAGCGGAGGTTCTCTACTTGGGAGGTTTTAGCGCACATCACAGAGAACAGTTGGAAGGTTCATACGCAGATATATGTATGTGTGTGTGTGTGTGTGTGTGTGTGTGTGTGTGTGTGTGTGTGTGTGTGTGTGTGTGTGTGTGCGCGCGCGCGTGCATGTTTGTTTCATTGTTTGTTTTCCATGCATAATAATTTGGACCAGATAATCAACCACTTTACCCATATTCCAGACCGTCACAACCTCTATCCCAATACTCTGGACCTGTCATTTTTCTTCTCCAGTCCCTTCTGTAGCACCTACACAATTCGTTTATCTGACCACACTCTGGTGTCTCCTCACTACGTTACTTCCTCCATTAGTTGGCCACCCTACATCACAGTATTTTGAGGTAACTATAAAAAGATCTTCATTTGTCTGACCTTCCATGGAAAGATTACTGCCTTTCTTAGGGCGATGTTTCTATATATCCTGAGCCTATAGGTTAAGTTATTGCTGCGTGAATAGAGGCATATATTCCTTCATCCCCTATAATAACCCTTTTCTCCAATTCGTTGTACAACCATCGTAGTTCTGAGGCCATTTGTGTAAGAGGCCAAACAAATTTGACCTGGGAGTCTCTCCTTCCTCCAACACTCATTCGACCTTAATATTCGTGTAAAATCCTTGAAAAATTTCATGTTATTGGTGAGGCAAACTATTTCTTTATCCACTGTAAATACAACAACGTATCTTCTTCCGGATTCTTTTTTATATTTAGCTAGAAATACTTCAAACAGTTTATATGGCATTACATTTCCTTCGTTTATACAATTTGACGATTCTTTTAGCTGTATCTCTTACTGAAAGAGCTAATCATTTTGGCTCTATCTGCTCCAACTCCAATCCCGATCAGTCTAACATTTCCCTCACCCGTTAAAGTACCTCTAACTGACCCAGTGCAAATCCTAAAATCTCTTCCTGTAAAGTCCATAAGTAATATTTCTCTCTGGGCAAGAAAAAGGCATATGGAACCACATGACATCCATCCTTGTGTTGTGAATGAATATACCTACATTCCCGTGAGACATTACCGACAGCAGGTGAACTGTTGACAAGAGCAGTCATCACGGGCTTATTATTCCCTCGGATAAAACTTATCCAGGTCTGCCGTTTGGTTTCTTTTGTTCCATTGTTTCTGATAGTATGTCTTTAACTTTTATGTAAGAATGTTGAAATACACTGTACTTTCTTATCAATGAAATTGGATTTAGGACATAAGCTGTGTCGTTGATTGTAAATACAAATACAGTGAGGAAAAACATGATTCTTGCCATAGCTTCGTTCTCTGGAATTAAGTCATCGTTTTCCGTAATGAATGAACCAAATGATTAAGCAGTGATTCTTGCTTCTAACATAACTATGAAAAGCATTAATCAATTTGCATTTTCGGCAATATTACCTTCATATTGATGTATAGTCTGTCGTATAACTATCTTGATCTATGCAAATTTATACAGTATAGTCCATCATGTTTTGCAGGTCTCATTTTTTATGTGTTACTTTCTTCAACAAAAGGCATCTCTTCGTTTCATCCTTTCACCACATTAGTTTCGTTTTGTAAAACAAAGTCTACTCCGCCCTGGCACATTTGTACTCTCGATTACTTTGAAAGTTATATTGAAACATTTCCTAGCTACGTTCATGTCATTTTAAGCAACCAAATCAATTAGGATTTGACAGTCAAAAGCAATGCGGAAATCACTAAGATCTGAAAGTCTAAAATTTGGTATCTTTTTTTACGACTCATGTTGACTAGCATTCCATGCAGTGTTGAAAGTGACCTGAAACGTTATTTCACGGTGATCAATATTTGGAAACTGATGTAACCATTCCCAGTAAAAGTACATTCTCTTACTGAATGACCCATGTATACTGTACCTTAACTTTCATTTTATTATCGTCACTGTTAACATGACCAGTGCCAGTACATTTTATGACTGCATGTCCCATATACAATTTCCTCGAC
The DNA here is from genome assembly GCF_036320965.1 of Panulirus ornatus. NCBI lineage: Eukaryota > Metazoa > Arthropoda > Malacostraca > Decapoda > Palinuridae > Panulirus > Panulirus ornatus. Next base: position 3,532,462 of record NC_092266.1, read on the forward strand.
CACATAAATTCAAGACCACTTACCTAGTACGAATATGTCATCTGAGCTGAAAAGCACTATAATGGGGAGAAGTAAGGATATGAGGAACATAGGAGAGTGATGCGAACTGTTAAATAGATGGCCACTTATAGTACAGTCAAATTGTTCATGCAGATTGGTCCGGTAGTATGTTTTGTATAAGTGATAACGAATGTTAAGTAACGTAATATTTGGTCGTATTGGTAAGACCAATTGTTAAAGTCGTTCAGCAGCTGTCATTCATCACGTAATGATTATGTTACAAGACACTTTATTAGCTAGTGTCCATTGTGGAAGTCCATGTGTACCATATATTAGATATAAACACAGCAACTGTGTCAAACATGAACAAGCAACATTCATTGGAAAATAGTAATGTCTTGTGACCTCTAGACACTCATCCTCTCCCTCTGCTACACCTCCCAGTCTCCCTAACGTCCCCAACCATGTTTTCACCCAACCTTCTCTGGCCAGTGATATCGCTGCCTTTACACGTCTGTGATTACCTCTGATCAGATAATAAAAATCATTGTAGCTTTCCCTTATAATACTTGCACTAACTATTTGCACCTGCAACACTTAATAGCTCACGTCACTCTACTGTGTTCCATGTCCTCTTGCTCCTTCCCCCTTTACAGCGTTACCAGCTAAGTTGACATATACATACTCGGTATGTGTATGTCGAAGTGTATGACCTTTGACCTTTTATATTGCTATCATTGCTAACGACTGTACACCATATTGTGCTCTATTTCAAATACACACTTATTCTCTGTATAGATGTATTCTTATGTATATAATGTAAGTCTAAAATGTTTCATCACTTACCCATTAATACGGAACACTGTTAAGATGATATTCTGTATCACTTAATTAT